>NC_042971.1:30833854-30926354 GCF_901001165.1 Salmo trutta
AAAGAGGGAAAGGGAGAGAGTAGTTGGTAGGTAAACAAGGAGCCCAGAGGTGAGTAGTGGGTACCTGCAGCGTAAGTGCTCTGGGCAGGGATTTTAGGCTAGCTATCTCGAGCATGCTAACAGGCGTACCACCACTCCCATTGTTTTCCACCCAGGAATGCTAATGCTAAGCTTTAGATGAGAAAACGTTCTCTAGTCCTTCTCCAACTTCACCTAGGTCCAAGATTTTTTATTTATTTCACCTTTATTTAACCAGGTAGGCTAGTTGAGAACAAGTTCTCATTTACAACTGCGACCTGGCCAAGATAAAGCAAAGCAGTTCGACACATACACAACACAGAGTTACACATGGAATAAACAAAACATACAGTCAATAATACAGTAGAACAAAAGAAAACAAAGTCTATATACAGTGAGTGTAAATGAGGTAAGTTAAGGCAATAAATAGGCCATGGTGGCGAAGTAATTACAATATAGCAATTAAACACTGGAATGGTAGATGTGCAGAAGATGAATGTGTAAGTTGAGATACTGGGGTGCAAAGGAGCAAGATAAATAAATAAATACAGTATGGGGATGAGGTAGATTGGATGGTCTATTTACAGATGAGCTATGTACAGGTGCAGTGATCTGTGAGCTGCTCTGACAGCTGGTGCTTCAAGCTAGTGAGGGAGATATGAGTCTCCAGCTTCAGAGATTTTTGCAGTTCGTTCCAGTCATTGGCAGCAGAGAACTGGAAGGAAAGACAACCAAAGGAGGAATTGGCTTTGGGGATGACCAGTGAGATATACCTGCTGGAGCGCGTGCTACGGGTGGGTGCTGCTATGGTGACCAATGAGCTGAGATAAGGTGGGGCTTTACCTAGCAAAGACTTGTAGATAACCTGTAGCCAGTGGGTTTGGTGACGAGTATGAAGCGAGGGCCAACCAACGAGAGCGTACAGGTTGCAATGGTGGGTAGATATCATTCTAAGCTTTATGGTGTGACGGTGTGCCGTCTTGTAGAAGATGAAGAGAGGAGACTCAAAAAGAGGAGCACAGTGCATTTATTGAGAGAGAAAATAAATACTGTAGAAGTTATGAGAGGAATGGAAATGAGGAGGATGGCCCTGCCAGAGAGGAAGTGAGGGAGAAGGAGGAGGAGGATGATGATGGCCTTGCCAGAGAGTAAGTGAGGGAGGAGGAGGAGGATGATGATGGCCCTGCCAGAGGTAGTGAGGGAGGAGGAGGAGGAGGATGATGATGGCCTTGCCAGAGAGGTAGTGAGGGAGGAGGGAGGAGGATGGCCCTGCCAGAGAGGTAGTGAGGGAGGAGGAGGATGATGATGGCCGTGCCAGAGAGTAAGTGAGGGAGAAGGAGGAGGATGGCCCTGCCAGAGAGGTAGTGAGGGAGGAGGAGGAGGAGGAGGATGATGATGGCCTTGCCAGAGAGGTAGGAGGAGGAGGATGGCCCTGCCAGAGAGGTAGTGAGGGAGGAGGAGGAAGATGGCCCTGCCAGAGAGGAAGTCAGGGAGGAGGAGGATGGGCCCTGCCAGAGAGGCAGTGAGGAGGAGGATTAGGCGTAGAGAGGCATGTTGTTGGGACACCCGGTCTTCACAGAGTGCTGTCTGGTACTGTGGCGGTGGGGGACTGGTTTCCAGGCGCACTCTCAGCTTCAATGTAATTCGCCCTCAGAGACTGAACAAGGAGCCATTGATAAGGTACAAGGCCTTCTGTCTGAGCACTGAGACAGAGTGTGTGTTGTGTGTGTGTGTGTGTGTGTGTGTGTGTGTGTGTGTGTGTGTGTGTGTGTGTGTGTGTGTGTGTGTGTGTGTGTGTACACAGGACGTGGGTGATCTGTCCTCGCTTCTGTAGGGAGTTTGATGGTGTGTGTATGTGGCATTCTGTCAATGTAAAGTAAGTGTGTGTTAAAGGGAGTGAATGTATAATGATGAGGGGACCTCCACAGGGCTTCAGTAAACTGTTGCCACCCCTGCTCCCTTTCTCCCTCCCTCTCTTTCTCTCTACGGGACCCTCTATCCACTTACCCTCTTCCTCTGTCTCACAGACAATAACATCTCTCAATGAACGAAAGACTGGAAAAAATATTTTCTTAGCCATTCCAAACATCTTGTGTTTTCCCAACGTGATTAGTGTTACATTCTAAATAGCTGGACACTAACCCTTGTCCTAAATTGGCAGCTGTAACAAAATCATTAGGCCTATAATGTGTGTGTGTTTAAACCAGGTGTTCTTAAACTTTTCAGCCTGGGACCCAATTAGAAATTCTGTTTTTCCTGGACCCAAGCTTTTGGAAAATATGCAACTATACCGTAAATATCGGTACATTTCATTGCCCTTATGCCTAAAAAACAGAAATGCAATATAGACAAAAACAAATAATGAAATATCCATATCTTTTCATGTTTATTTTTTCCCCATTAAAAACAATCTTACATACCTGTCTAGGCTGGAACTGTTGCTGTTAAAATGCAATAAATAATGTCATTCTGAACTGGAATAAACAGATTGATCACATCACACAGATGTATTACAGAACACACAAATACACAGGCTGTTTGATCGAGCAACCCTAAGTAACAGTACAGATAATATTCTGGCCTACTCTACATCTTACTGTATAAATTATAGTTGATAGAAAGTCTAGGGTTGGAACTGTTGCTATTAAAATACATATTTTTTATTCTGAATTGGAATAAACTGATTGATCACATCACACAGATATAGACCAGAAAACACACACATACAGATGAAGTCGGAAGTTTACATACACTTAGGTTGAAGTCATTAAAACTCGCTTTTCAACCACTCCACAAAGTTCTTGTTAACAAACTATAGTTTTGGCAAGTTGGTTAGGACATCTACTTTGTGTATGACACAAACAATTGTTTACAGACAGATTATTTCACTTATAATTCACTGTATCACAATTCCAGTGGGTCAGAAGCTTACATACACTAAGTTGACTGTGCCTTTAAACTAGAGGTCGACCGATTAATCGGAATGGCCGATTAATTAGGGCCGATTTCAAGTTTTCATAACAATCGGTAATCGGTATTTTTGGCAACCGATTTGCCGATTTTTTTGTGTGTATTTTTTTTGCACCTTTATTTAACTAGGCAAGTCAGATTAAGAACACATTCTTATTTTCAATGACAGCCTAGGAACGGGGGTTAACTGCCTTGTTCAGGGGGGATTCGGGGATTCGTTTTTGCAACCTTCCGGTTACTAGTCCAACGCTCTAACCACCTGCCTTACATTGCACTCCACGAGGAGCCTGCATGGCAGGCTGACTACCTGTTACACGAGGGCAGCAAGAAGCCAAGGTAAGTTGCTAGACAGCATTAAACTTATCTTATAAAAACTATCAATCTTAACATAATCACTAGTTAACTACACCTGGTTGATTATATTACTAGTTTATCTAACGTGTCCTGCGTTGCATATAACCGATGCGGTGCCTGTTAATTTCTCATCGAATCACAGCCTGCTTCGACAAACAGGTGATGTTAACAAGCGCATTTGCGAAAAAAGCACTGTCGTTGCACCAATGTACCTAAACATCAATGCCTTTCTTTAAATCAATACACAAGTATATATTTTTAAACCGGCAAATTTAGTTACTATTGCCTGCTAACATGAAATTGTGTTCATTGCCTGCTCTTGCGTTCATTGCCTGGCTCGTTGCGAACTAATTTGCCAGAATTTTACATAATTATGACATAACATTGAAGGTTGTGCAATGTAACAGGAATATTTAGACTTAGGGATGCCACCCGTTAGATAAATACGGAACGGTTCCGTATTTCACTGAAAGAAAAAAAAAAAGTTTTGTTTTCGAAATGATAGTTTCCGGATTCGACCATATTAATGACCTAAGGCTCGTATTTCTGTGTGTTATTATATTATAATTAAGTCTATGATTTGATAGAGCAGTCTGACTGAGCGGTGGTAGGCACCAGCAGGCTCGTAAGCATTCATTCAAACAGCACTTTCGTGCGTTTTGCCAGCAGCTTTCGCAATGCATTGCGCTGTTTATGACTTCAAGCCTGTCAACTCCCAAGATTAGGCTGGTGTAACCGATGTGAAATGGCTAGCTAGTTAGCGGGTGCGCGATAATAGCGTTTCAAACATCACTCGCTCTGAGACTCGGAGTGGTTGTTCCCCTTGCTCTGCATGGGTAACGCTGCTTCGAGGGTGGCTGTAGTCGATGTGTTCCTGGTAAGAGCCCAGGTAGGAGCGAGGAGAGGGACGGAAGCTATACTGTTACACTGGCAATACTAAAGTGCCTATAAGAACATCCAATAGTCAAAGGTATATGAATACAAATCGTATAGAGAGAAATAGTCCTATAATTCCTATAATAACTACAACCTAAAACTTCTTACCTGGGAATATTGAAGACTCATGTTAAAAGGAACCACCAGCTTTCATATGTTCCCATGTTCTGAGCAAGGCACTTAAACGTTAGCTTTCTTATATGGCACATATTGCACTTTTACTTTCTTCTCCAACACTTTGTTTTTTGCATTATTTAAACCAAATTGAAACATGTTTCATTATTTATTTGAGGCTAAATTGATTTTATTGATGTATTATATTAAGTTAAAATAAGTGTTAATTCAGTATTGTTGTAATTGTCATTATTACAAATGTATATTTTTTTTTAATTGTTTTTTTTACATTTGTATTGTTTTTAAAAAAAATCTTCCGATTAATTGGTATCGGCCTGTTTGGTCCGCCAATAATCGGTATCGGCGTTGAAAAAAATCATAATCGGTCGACCTCTACTTTAAACAGCTTGGAAAATTCCAGAAAATGCATGGCTTTATAGAAGCTTCTGATAGCCTAATTGACATCATTTGAGTCAATTGGAGGTGTACCTGTGGATGTATTTCAAGGCCTACCTTCAAACTCAGTGCCTCTTTGCTTGACATCATAAGAAAATCAAAAGAAATCAGCCAAGACCTCAGAAGAAAAATTGTAGACCTCCACAAGTCTGGTTCATCCTGAAGGTACCACGTTCATCTGTACAAACAATAGTACGCAAGTATAAACACCATGGGACCACACAGCCGTCATACCGCTCAGGAAGGAGACGCGTTCTGTCTCCTAGAGATGAACGTACTTTGGTGCGAAAGTGCAAATCAATCCCAGAACAACAGAAAAAAACCTTGTGAAGATGCTGAAGGAAACAGGTACAAGAGAACCTTTATCCACAGTAAAACGAGTCCTATATCAACATAACCTGAAAGGCCGCTCAGCAAGGAAGAAGCCACTGCTCCAAAACCGCCATAAAAAAGCCAGACTATGGTTTGCAACTGCACACACAAAGATCATAGTTTTTGGTTAAATGTCCTCTGGTCTGACGAAACAAAAAATAGAACTCTTTGGCCATAATGACCATCGTTATGTTTGGAGGAAAAAGGGGGAGGTTTGCAAGCCGAAGAACACCATCCCAACCGTGAAGCACGGGGGTAGCAGCATCATGTTGTGGGGGTGCTTTGCTGCAGGAGGGACTGGTGCACTTCACAAAATAAATGGCATCATGAGGCTGGAAAATTATGTGGATATATTGAATCAACATCTAAAGACATCAGTCAGGAAGTTAAAGCTTGGTCGCAAATGGGTCTTCCAAATGGACAATGACCCCAAGCACACTTCCAAAGTTGTGGCAAAATGGCATAAGGACAACAAAGTCAAGGTATTGGAGGGGCCATCACAAAGCCCTGACCTCAATCATATAGAAAGTTTGTGGGCAGAACTTGTTACGTTCCCTAGTTTCTGTGTTGTGATTTTGTTTGTATGTGTGTGTCTCAGGATGGTTTCCTGAAATTACTCTAAGCAGCTGATTGGTCGGCCCCCATTGCTAATTGGAGCTGACCCTGCCCTCTCGTCAGAGGATACAGCTGTATCCCATTACAGATGCCATCTGAAGCTAGAAAAGCCAGTGTTCCTTGTTAGTTGCTGCTGATGGTTATGTTCTGTGTTAGTAGTTTCTCAGTTTTGTTTTGTGAAGTATTTTGTAGCCGGTCCTGCGGAGGTATGTTTTTATGTCCAAAGGACTGTTTTGATTATTGAAATTGTTTGTATTATTCTGTTTAGATCCCAGGGGTTAAGGGGAAGGCACACATGGAGTGCTTAGGCAAGATGCCTGCAGGCATACATAACTCATAGTATTTACTGTCAATGCACACTAGGTAAGACCTGGGCAGACCACCCCCTGTATTTTGGTTAGCGCACCAAGTGGTGCTAAAAGATTAGGTAAGTAGTGGGTAGGCAGGTGGGGGTCTCTAACTTTTACTTTCTTTGGTTCCGTCCAGCCCCTTTTCCCCAAATTTACCATGTGAAGGAATAAATAAATTCCCAGTAAACGGTAAATTCTCTGCCTTTGTCATCCTTACCCGCACCTACAGTCCCATACCTCTTTCACTCCACGGGGAGTTGAGTTGTAGCAGGGTGTTGCGTTCCCTCTTCCTAGAGGCGTACGTAAAATAACTGAAAAAGCGTGTGCGAGCAAGGAGGCCTACAAACCTGACTCAGTTACACCAGCTCTGTCAGGAGGAATGAGCCAAAATTCACCCAACTTGTTGCGGGAAGCTTGTGGAAGGCTACCCGAAACCTTTCACCCAAGTTAAACAATTTTAAGGCAATGCTACCAAATACTAATTGAGTGTATGTAAACTTCCGACCCACTGGTAATGTGATGAAAGAAATAAAATCTGAAATAAATCACTCTCTATTATTCATTTCACATTCTTAAAATAAAGTGGTTATCCTCACTGACCTAAGACAGGGACTTCTTGCTAGGATTAAATGTCAGGAATTGGGAAAAAACTGAGTTTAAATGTATTTGGCTAAGGTGTATGTAAACTTCCGACTTGAACTGTACATAGTCCTGATGAGAGGTGTGCGGCTGGTTGAAGTTTTCAACAAGCATGTCTATTCTGAGCTCAGTTTAACAGTGCAACACTGAGGTCATGCTCAGCATTGACACTGGTTTCTGTACTTGAGAACCCTGACTTGCATAGGAATGTGGTGCCAAACTGGCTCAGAACATCTACTGCTTTCTCAGTCAGGCAGGAGACTGCTTCATGCTGCAGATGAGCAACCCAGAACTGTGTGAGTGTTTGTCTCAAAAAGCATCTTGCTTCAATCAGTTTATTCCAGTTCAGAATAAAAATGATTACTTGTAACAGGAACAGTTCCAACCTAGACTTGTTTTCAACAATAATTTCTACAGTAAAATGTTCAGTAGGCCTGACAGTTCTTCATCTTCATAGTTACTGTTTCTTAGGGTTGCACTATCAGTAGCTAGTTAGCTGTGTAATGTTATAAGGCCAGGGGATTGTTTGAAAGAGAAACTCACATCTACTACTATGAGATAGTACTCCCTTATTTCTGCTTATCATCACCTGTTATAAAATGACAATAATGCCTTGCTAGTTGACTTCTCCACTTTCGAAGCACTGTTTCCTGAAGCATTCTGCCCTGTTCTGAAAGAACTCCCTGGGTTTACCGGCATGTTGTGCCTGGATGTTTGGTCAGGACGTGTCGTTTTATTAATTTGTTCACAAAGATGCGTGAGGGAGGGCCGAGCCAACTCACTCAGTCACACACTTAGCAGCCAAGGAGAGAGAGGAAGGACAGCTTGAAAACAACAGCTGGAAGATGAGTCAGAGGCACATTAGCATTTGGATACATTTTAATAATCTAGACAATGTTAGAGCACAGTGTAGAATTTGCCAAAACAAAATCTCATATAAAGCCGGGTCTACACACAACCTACACCGGCATATGTGAACTGTACACCCAACTGTGAAGCTAGCTGTAGCGGAGCTTCCAGAAACTAGCGGGTCTGCTAGTGATAGTGGTGGAGCCAGTATCCACTCAGTCAAGTAGGCCTACTCCACGACCCACAGCAACGCAGTCTTCTATGGACCAGTTTATGCCAAAGTCTATGTCTGAAGCAAAACAAGACCAAATTGATATTGCATTGGCTAAAATGATTGCCACCGATTTCCAGCCATTTTTGATCGTGGAGGACAGAGGTTTTAGAAATTATAGCAATGGTCTAAATCCAATGTACACAATTCCTAGCAGGAAAAAAACTTTCAAAATCACTTATTTCACAACTGTATGAGAGCACACAGGCTTCAGTGTGGGAAAGAGTCCAAAAAGCTACTGCAGTTTGCCTTACCACTGACTGCTGAACATCAAGGGTAACCACTTCTTACATGTCACTTCATTGAAGGTTTTTTGATGTCTAGCTGTCTTCTGGACTGCTAGACAGACACACCTCAGAGAACTTGGCAGAGGAACTGTTGAGAGTGGCAAGTAGATGGAAAAGTAGTCTGTTGTGTTAGCGACAATGCAGCTAACATAACCAAAGCCATGAATATTTTAAAATGGACCCATCATCCATGTCTTGCCCACACAATCAACCTGATTGTAAGAGATGCTCTGAAGGTGATGAAGCCCACTGTGGACAAAGTGAAAGCAGCTGTGGAATACTTCCACAGGAACTCAGTAGGTGCTGAAAAACTAAAGTCTACACAACGCCAGATGGGGATGCCTGAGCTGAGGCCTAAACAAGACTGCACTACAAGGTGGAATTCAACATTTTATAAGTTGAAGCGGTTTGTTGAGTTAAAGGATGCCATCATCTCTACCCTGGCCATTGTCAATGCGCATGTTGATGCTCTGACCCAAGAGGAATGGGAGGTGGTGGAGGAGGTGTGCAGAGTCCTGGAACCCTTTGAGCAGGTCACTGTGGAGATCAGTGGAGAGAGGTACAGTAAGCAGTTATTACTACATCATTATTTAATCCAGTATTATATATGTATATGAGCAGTAGATGAGAATGTAGTATCAGTAGACAAAACATGAACCTGAACTAATAAGTTACTGTTCTCTTTTCAGCTATGTGACAGCCTCAAAAATTATACTCCTGTGTAAGGGTCTGCAGCGAATCACAGCCAACCGCCAGAGAGAACCAAATGCAACCACAGGACATGTGACAGAGTTGATGGACACCCTATGTTCATCAATGAACAGAAAGTTCCACAGAATGGAATATAATCACGTGCTATCAGAAACCGCTGCACTTGACCCCAGGTTTAAGAAGTTAGCCTTCAGTGATGCCAAAGTGATTGATGAGGCTCTTCAAATAATAACCTCAGCAGCAGGGAGGGACAGCCTCAGCAGTCAGCTGGCTCAGGCACCAGGAAGAAGAGGGATCAGATGGAGCAGAAGCACCAGCAGTAGTGCTACAAACGTCTGCTGTTTGGATGCTGTTTGACGAGAGAGCAACTGGGGATGCAGCACGAAGGAATCCCTCGGCAGATGCCGTAATGGAGCTCCGATCCTATTTGGAGCTCCGATCCTGGTGGAAGAACAAGGCCTCTGTCTACCCACGGCTTACTAAAGTCATTACATTTACATTTAAGTCATTTAGCAGACGCTCTTATCCAGAGCGACTTACAAATTGGTGCATTCACCTTGTGATATCCAATGGAACAACCACTTTACAATAGTGCATCTAGATCTTTTGGGGGGGGGGGGGGGGTTAGAAGGATTACTTTATCCTATCCCAGGTATTCCTTAAAGAGGTGGGGTTTCAGGTGTCTCCGGAAGGTGGTGATTGACTCCGCTGTCCTGGCGTCGTGAGGGAGCTTGTTCCACCATTGGGGTGCCAGAGCAGCGAACAGTTTGGACTGGGCTGCATGGCCACATCCGTTCCCTCTGAGAGGGTCTTCTCAAACGGGACAAATAATTACTGAGAGAAGAAACCACATCAGCCCCTTGAAAGTGAGGCAGCTTGCATTTCTGAATGAAAATCTCTCATATGCAAATATGGTCAGCATTGCTGTGTGCTGCTGGTTATAACATGGCAATAAAGAAGAGAGAAAAGAGGGACCAGTTTAATGTTTTAAGTGGGATGCTGCAGTTTTGCACATTGTTATTTATTTTTCTTTGATATGGTGCAATATTCTATTACGCTGTTCAGATTGTATTAATTTTGAATGGTTAGATTTATATGCACTTTGTTTATATACATGAAAAAGTTACACTTTAAACGCAAATGTTTAATAGCATTCTTTTTCATAACAAACCAATGCATTTTTAAATACATTGTGTTTAAGGTAGAGTATGATTTCATTAAATAATTGAATTAGAATTGTTTTAACACCAATCATAGTCAAACTATCGCAAACGGTTTGACTTTTAAAAGAGCCGTTTGGGAGCTAAAGAGGCGGAATGCCCATCACTAACAACAAGTCAGTGGCTTGAACGACAGCGCTGCAGCGTGTGAGTGATCTTCAAGAAAAGAGAGAACGCTGATAAGCAGAGAGCAGTTGCACTTGGCCAAATCAATTCCAGTAATTCATGAAATAATTATACATTTACGTCGCGACCCACCATTAACAGGTCCGGGTCGCGACCCATTCTTTAAGAAACGCTGGTTTAAACCCTAAATTTAGAAACATTATGCGGACAATATTTGTACATTTGTTGACCCGAGATCCATCTTGGAAATAATATTTAGATCCAGGTTAGTGAAGACTAATCAACCTGGATAGATAAACAGAATAAATGATCCTGGCAGTTTCAGAGTCAGTCGGTCTGTGTGTGTGACTTCATCAGAGCTGACAGATAAACGCTACCTAAATGGTCTACCTCAGAGGATAGAATTCCTCCCTTCGTCAATCACAACGTCCTGTTTGTCAAATGACATCACTGCACTCACAAAATGAAGCCTTGTATTTCAAGAAAACTAGCCGAAAGCCCTCTAGACCTCTAAACCACAGAATTGAATTAAGTAACTTGAGAAGACATATTGAGAGTTACATACAACTATGTTATGAGTAAGTTATATATTAGCACATATAATGCTCCTGAACTTCACCACAACAATTTGTCACCGTTGGCAGGAAAAACAACAACTATGATGGTCAAATGACCGGTAGAAAAACGTTTTCCCTGCTCTGATAACACAAAGAGTCTCAACGAAGCAGTATCCTTTTCCCTCAGGTGAAAGGAATAGAGTTCAGTCATGTCTTTGTAAAGAGGGGCAGGTTGTCTGTGTGAGAGAGGTTGTCTGTGTGAGAGAGGTTGTCTGTGTGAGGTGAGAGCCAGTCTCCTGGAAGCCCTGAGCAGGAGAATCCACTCTCGCCTCACCTGGGAGAGAGCAGTGCTTTTCTCTGACCACCAACTGCACTCTACCAGGAGTAGGGAGAGACAGCAAAACACTAGACACCAAGGCCCAGTTGTCCCCAAATTGATGCATTCGTTTCTGGGGGCTCGTCCGGGATGAGAAACTATAGAAGACTAAACGCCCAGATTATAGACTACGAGACTACACACCTCCTTGTGCAAACCATAGTTAACATCCCCAGACGACAGGTCAGCATAAGACTACCCACAATACTCTCTAGATTCTAGACCACATGTGACATCACTGTGGCAGACACTGGCTGTGTCTAGATAAACTGCCAACGTCTGCCAGGCACTTCCACACTGTGACAATCTGCCCAGAACAGTCGAGCTGTCACAGGCCTCCACTAAGCACAGACTCCAGACCTGTAGCTACAGCCCCAACAGTGCTGGCCTGTCACAGAGGGCAACTCTAAACACAGACTCCAAACCTGTAGACAGAGAGAATTGAATGGTGGGTAGAAACTGCAGTGCAGCAGGGCCACTCCAGGACAAGAATACAGTGGCCCAGATTCAGCTACATGGTGAAAGGAAGGGGGGGCGACAAAGAGAGAGAGCGAGAGAGAGAGAGAGAGAGAGAGAGGGAGAGAGGAGAGGAGAGAGAGAGGAGAGAGAGCGAGAGAGAGAGGAGCGAGAGGAGAGAGAGAGAGAGAGCGAGAGAGGAGAGAGCGAGAGAGAGGAGAGAGAGAGCGAGAGAGAGAGAGCGAGAGGAGAGAGCGAGAGAGAGCGAGGAGAGAGAGCGAGGAGAGAGAGCGAGAGCGAGAGAGCGAGAGAGAGCGAGGAGAGAGAGAGCGAGAGAGAGAGCGAGAGAGGAGCGAGAGAGAGTCAGCTATCTGCAGCTCAGAGAGAAGATACAGTCGTGTGTGTGTGTGTGAGAGTGAGTGAGTGAGTGAGTGAGTGAGTGAGTGAGTGAGTGAGCTGCAGCAATAACCTGTCACTCTAATGCGGAGCGTTTGAGAAGGGGAACTTGTTCTGTTCCTCTGAAACAGAGCAGCGCTGGTGTTTAGCGTCGAGAAGAGACAAGGTTCACTAGTTCTGAAAGACAATCAGAGTGACACACACACACACACACACACACTTACTATGACAGCACTGTCTGCCAGACAGAAAGCACTGAACTCAAGAAGCACATTGTTAGTATGCAAAGCATGCGCAAATACACACACACACGGTCACAGACAAACCCATTCTCTATCCGAAGGACGCGAGCATGTACACACATACACACATACATCTCTATCCTGTGTCTCTCACGGCTGACCAGAAACGGTGTAGGTGTGACTGACACTGCAGCCCCGGCTGATACCATGGGGACTTGGATAACTTCAAAAACAACCCGGGTGTGAGTGGTTTTATCTGCGTAGATGGCCTGGCAACAGCACCTTTCATTTGGTTAGCACTGCTATAATTAAGTTGCTTCCAGGAGCCTGGCTGGGTGGGATAGGGCCCCTGAAATAGCTACGCGAGACCAAGAGGAGGAGTGTGGGTGTGCGGCCGGGCGCAGCAACAGGCAGCATTCCACTGTGACAGGCTGACACGCAAATTACCGCCTCCGCACTGCCTGTCCCGGGACCACAGGCGGTGCCACAGACACCAATATTACAGTCAGAGAGAGTCTGCCATGTTAGTTCGTACTGTACACTGTATGGGCATAGGCACATCGCCATAGACACATACAGTAGCTGTAAGCATGCGCCAAGGTTATTATAGTTATGTGATTTAATATTTGCTTATATTTCAATTCGTTTTTAGATTTTTATTTGAAATTCAGTTTGGTTTCAGTTCGTTTTTAGCATTTGATTTAATCGTTTTTATTTAGCTTCAGTTTGATAAAAACATTTCTATTTCGTTTTTATATGACTTAGTTTCAGTCTTAGTTTAAGTGTTAGGGACAGAAAGTAGCCTACGCGCGGGAGGCTAGGAGCCATTTAACTCCACAATGGCGCTGCCCATGCTAACACAGGCTTAAGCCATTACATAGGTTTGGTTAGGTTTAAATTAGAAATCAATCCTAATCTGACTTGGATTTAAAGGATAAGCGCTTAGACTAATGCAAGAAATATGGTGGAAGGAAACGCTCTTGCCCAGGTTGACACCTATTCAATGTTTTTTTTTTTTTTTACTTTAGTAGTAGATGTAAAAAGAATCAAGTACCTTTACCTTTATCTGACAAAGAGAGAGGGAAAAAAAAAAAAAAAATGAAGTCATGGCACATTTGACATGATATGTTAGTTGAATGCATTCAGTTGTACAACTGACTAGCTATCCCCCTTTCCCTTTAGGTAATATTAAACATGCATCACTGACTAACCCCTTCCAATAGGGTTCTTAAAAACAGCTGCAACAGCAAAAACATAACCAACACAACACTTCTATTAGTTCACGGCCAGCCAGCCAGCCAGCCAGCTTGTGTGTGTGTGTGTGTGTGTGTGTTCCTTTTCAACCAAGGCTCTGCGTTCCAGATAGGTGGTCGTTCGGTTCCTCAAGCCTGATGACAGTTGTCCACAGAAAGAAAATTCTCTCTCCACACACGGTTGGGATGCAGGGGCAGAAACCAGATCCAGTGCCACAGGGCACAGCTTTGGATAAACAACCATCCTTGCCTGCCAGAAGTGGAGAGGTGACTCTGTACCTATCCCAGGTATTTCCGCAGCTCACACGGGACACTTAATGCCCAGTCAGTTTGACCCTCAGACACAATCTTTGTTGCGAGGAAGCTATTTCTGAAGTACTGTGGTTGAGATGCTTGCTCGATTCATTGTGCTGGCATCTTCCTGTGGTCCTGCTGCTACACGGCTGTACTCTTTGATTTGCTGAAGCACAAAAGACTCCATCTCTGTTAAGCAAAGTGCCAGAAACGCACTCGGGTCCATCAGGCAAGCTGATGCAGGGGTTGGATGGAAGATAGCTCCCAGAGGATTCAGTATGCATGCGAAGCACTCACACCATGACATCAGGAGGACCTGTGCCAACTGTTTTACAACAGTAGTTGACTGCAAGTGTGCCTCAAGGTTGAGAAGGCACGGCACCAGATCAAGACAGTGACTGGCTGTTAGTTTTAAGTTGGTCGGTGTTGATTGCGACCGGCTCCAGCAACTTCACAAGCTGTTCTCAGTGCTCGGCCTCATATCTCTTCCCTGTGAACTAGTGATAGTGATGCAAAAGCTAGGCCTATTTGAAACATTGATACACGACATGGCCAAGAGTATGTGGACACCTGCTCATCGAACATCTCATTCCAAAATCATGGGCATTAATATGGAGTTGGTCCCCCCTTTAATGTTATAACAGCCTCCATTATTCTGGGAAGGCTTTCTACTAGATGTTGGAACATTGCTGCGGGGACTTGCTTCCATTCAGCCACAAGAGCATTAATGAGGTCGGGCGATTAAGCCTGGGTCGCACTTGGTGTTCCAATTCATCCCAAAGTTGTTTGATGGGGTTGAGGTCAGGGCTCTGTGCAGGCCAGTCAAGTTCTTCCACACCAATCTCAACAAACTAATTCTGTATGGACCTCGCTTTGTGCACAGGGGCATTGTCATTCTGAAACAGGAAAGTGCCTTCCCAAAACTGTTGCCACAAAGTCGGAAGCACATAATCGTCTAGAACGGCATTGTATGCTGTAGCGTTAAGATTACCCTTCACTGGAACTAAGGGGCCTAGCCCGAACCATGAAAAACAACCCCAGACCATTATTCCTCCTCAACCAAATTTTACAGTTAGCACTATGCATTGCGGCAGGTAGCGTTCTCCTGGCATCCGCCAAACCCAGGTTCGTCCGTGGGACTGCCAGATGGTGTGATTCATCACTCCAGAGAACGCGTTTCCACTGCTCCAGAATCCAATGTGGGCGAGCTTTAAACCACTCCAGCTGATGCTTGGCATTGCGCATGGTGATCTTAGGCTTGTGTGCGGCTGCTCGGCTATTGAAACCTATTTCATGAAGCTCCCGACAAACATTTATTGTGCTGACGTTACTTCTAGTGGCAGTTTGGAACTCGGTAGTGAGTGTTGCAACCGAGGACAGACGATTTTTACGAGCTATGCGCTTCAGCACTTGGTGTTCCCATTGTGATGTTGTGTGTCCAACCAAATTGTGAATGAGACGTTGTTGCTCCTAGACTTTCCACTTCACAATAACAGCATTTACAGTTGACTGGGGCAGCTCTAGTAGGGCAGACATTGTGACGAACTGACTTGTTGGAAAGGTGGCATCCTATGATGGGGCCACGTTGAAAGTCACTGAGCTCTTCAGTACAGGCCATTCTATGCCAATGTTTGTCTATGGCGATTGCATGGCTGTGTGCTGGATTTTATAAACCTCTCAGCAATGGGTGTGGTTGAAATAGCCGAATCTACAAATTTTAAGGGGTATCCACATACATTTTTTGCGTATCAACTGGCAGTATTTACCCACCAGATTCAGAAGCTTGAAAACGCCATTAGATTTTTGCCCAAAGTTTAGAATAAAAAAACTAAAAGTAAACATAATTTATTACGTTTTTTATTTTAATACATTTTGCTATAATAGTTTCATTATAGTTTTACAAATGTTTTTTGTTTGTATTTTTATTTCAGTTTACTAAATAATTCCACTTTTTATTTTAGTTTTAGTTTACTATAATAACCTTGGCGTGCGCGCACACACACACACACACACACACACACACAACTTGTATGTACATACAGTACATGTAACCACAGTGTATTTAGTAGACACACACACACACACACACACACACACACACACACACACACACACTAAACCTTGTAACTAACAATTTTCTACCCATCCCAGACTACTCCCAGAGTACTACTCCTCACTATTACAACAACAACTCTTCCCACTCATTCAGGTTGAAGAGAGCTAAGAAGCCTCCATGTCGATTATGAATACTTTGATATGAATCATAGAGACAAACAGTGATAAATCCTGGGGACTACTTTGTACTCAGCATCGTTATGGTGAGCAATTATAGGCATTATATTCCATTCCTTTCAGGGTGGGCAGGGCTGGATGACTAACAGCTCACCGATCTGGGATCAGATGAGAGAACATGACTGAGTATAAAAGGGTAATGTGATGTATGATTATAGAATGAGGTGGGTTATTACAGGGGATCAGATTTTCCATAGATTCAGGTGCAATTACTGCAGATGGCAACCACAGCGGTTTTTATCTCCTAATCAAAGGCGCACAGCAACCAAGACTCTGGGGATTTCGAGAGTGTGTATGTCACAAATGCAACAGCGTGAATCAAAGGAACTGGGACCTACTTTGATGTTGACTCTTTGTCATACTTGCTCTTCAGGTCCAAAAGCTCTGCCTGAGTTGCTTCAAGTGCTGAAAAAACAAATGAAGCATTTTGAACGAAGACCAGCGGTGGTTGGATGGAAGAAGTACAACTGCTAGGCCCTAACATACTGCCCTCTGTAGATTCCTGGAAGGACTGAGGGAGGCCTTTCTGCCTCCAGCTACATGAGGTGAGGCTTCTAGAAAAGCCACATCTTAGGTTTCACAACCTAAGACAACTTTGGTAACTTTAATTTACAGTCCTCTTACAGCTGCTATAAGTAAATTACATATTAGTAGTTAGTACTTTTCTGATAGTTTGTTTTTACTATTTCTTAAATACCCAATCAAATTGTTAGTATCTTCATGTACCAAATGGTACTATTTCAAAGGGTATCTATTATTAGGCTACGATAATATAACCATCATAACCATCTACTGCCTGATTGGCCAACCTGGCCACCAACTTCATATGGTGATAAAATTATATTGTAAGCAGAAACCTCATAATTAAGCATGGGCCTTTATACTATAAGCTCTCCCTCTCCTCTCTGTCCTCAGCAGGCTACAATACTAGGGTGAGTGGCTGGGCCTGGACTCGAGCTGATGTGCTGTGACAGGACTGTCAGTCTTAGAGCAGGGAGAAGGCTGCATAGGGCGGGGACTGGGACAGTGTTGACAGGCCTGGATTAGTCACTCACTTGGACAGATAGAAAGAGAGAGACACAGGAGAATCCACCATCTGATGCTACCTTCTGGGTCAACATAAAGACATACTGCCAGCTGAGGAGTGTGTTGACACCAAGCGAGCCTTAACTGTGCCACATTGGGGGCATTTATACAAAGGTTTGGGACAGTATACGTGTGGATCTCAAGTTAGGATTGGGCCTGTGAGACTATAACTGGGTGTAGAAGGTTAGCAACGGTTTACCTGTCTGTAGGGACTGGGCCTTACTGTCGGCCTCCTCCAGCTTTGACCCCGCAGACTCCTGGTTCTCCTGTCGTTGACTGTGTGGACAGAGGAAGAGATACAAGTTAGCTATGAGAGGGAACAGGCTAGCTGAGCAACACCTCGTAAGAAACATTTTCGCTTAGCAGCATTTCAAAAGGCTAATGTAGCATAACTTGGGGCTCCCAAGTTGTGCAGCGGTCTAAGGTACTGCATCTCAGTGCTTGAGGCATCACTAGACACACCATGGTTCGATTCCGGGCTGTATCACAACCGGCCGTGATTGGGAGTCCCATAGGGCGGCACACAATTGGCCCAGCATCGTCCGGGTTTGGCCGGGGTAGGCCGTCATTGTAAATAACAATTTGTTCTTAACTGACTTGCCTAGTTAAATAAAGGTTAAATACATAAATAAATACATAAATTATAGTGAAGACACCCTCTGTTCTGCTCTGTCTGTGGGTTATTACTTTCATTTTACCTTTATTTAACTAGGCAAGTCAGTTAAGAACAAATTCTTATTTTCAATGATGGCCTAGGAACAGTGGGTTAACTGCCTTGTTCAGGGGCAGAACGACAGATTTTTACCTTGTCAGCTCGGGGATTCAATCTTGCAACCTTTCAGTTACTAGCCCAACGCTCTAACCACTAGGCTACGCTGCCGGAACACCAGGGCCACCTATAGAGCCTTTTTCTTCATGCCACCAGCTCTCCTGCACCAGCAGACTTCTCATCAATTTACCTCCGCGCTAAAAAGCAGGGGGAACACGCCAAACCCTGAAGAATTAACGACACCTCCTGACTTGCTCAGCTGTTACTGAGGACGAGATGAGAGGGGTTGACTGGGTCTGTCCTTGGGAGTTGGTTCATTATAAGAGACTGTCAACCTCCAAAGGGAAAGATTATCAAGGTTGGGTCTCATTGGTAACCACTATCCATCAGATCTCTTGTTTATCAGATGTATGGGTAGGTACTCTAGTTGCCAGATTTGGAAATCCTGGCATGTATTTATTTATTTTTATTTAAGCTTTATTTAACTAGGCAAGTCAGGTAAGAACAAATTCTTATTTACAACGACGGCCTACACCGGACGACGCTGGGCCAACTGCGCGACACTCTATGGGTCCCCCAATCACGGCAGGTTGTAATACAGCCTGGAATCGAACCAGGGTCTGTAGTGACGCCTCAAGCACCGAGATGCAGTGCCTTAGACCGCTGTGCCACTCGGGAGCCCGCTTGGGACATACGATTTTATAATCTGGGATGTCTACCGTCTCTCTATATTTAGGTTTAATAGTGTGTGAGACACCACCAGATATTACATCTCCTCAACCTGGCCAGAGTGTGTGGCCTAAAAACAGAGCTGGTGAGATGCTAGAGTGTTCAGGGAGTTGGGCAGTGTGTCCAATCACCATATGCATCATTTTAGTGCCCACCACTCGTGACCCTGCGCCCTGTGGAGAGTTGTCATGCTGTAATCTGTCCTTACTGCTACAGTCACTACAACTCGTAACACCACTTGATGCCAGGCAGAAACCCCCAGCAAGACCCTGAATCAACACAACACAGCCGGCCCATTGAATGGTTGTGCAGATTTTGACCACTCTCTCTCTTTTCCTCCCAGGAAACAGAATATTTCAAGGTAGCAAAATGGGGTCGTGCTCTACGGTGGCGGCTTTGTAAAAAAAGGTGACAGCGGTGACAGGTTACAATGGCCTGTATTGTTGCCCTCTGACGTAACAGATAACAGAGCAGAACTGTGTCCCTGTCCTGTGAGTGACAGTCTGGCAGCAGTGATGATCAGGAGGCTCAGTGCGGTATTACCATCCATGCCGGGGGGTTTAGGAGTAAACAAACAGCAGTGAATTAAAAGGTATTACGGTGCAAAGGGATTATAGACTTGGTCGGTCCCAATAAAATCCTTGTGTAAAGGCCGCATATGCCTCCATCAGGAAACACTGATGGGATCATATAATATTGTGTGACATTGAGGGAAAGCCGGTTCGAGTTGAAATCGGGGTATCTCACATTCAGTTATGATTAGGAGCAAGTTCAATAGGAATACAATGGTAAAACAATGTAAAAAACAAACGAGTGCCAGTTATCGCTCATTCCGTGTTCAATATCGGCTCAGCTCCAGTGCTGAATGAAAGTGTAAATGTCAACGTGATAGGGAGTCCGTTTCAGTGCCCTTCACAACAACCCTGACATATCTGACAACCTTCCAGTGAGCCATGGGCGTAATTTGAACTAAAGTTGGTCACCCACTTACCTACAAAGCAAACATATAGGAGACTGACCATCGTTAAGGCCAGACGACTGAAGGGACAGAATTTAGAGAACCATTGGTTCACCATGGAAGTATGGAAATATTTAACTAAATGCTGCTATAGTACAAGAAGATATAATAGTTCTATTGATTGAATATGCAGACAACAGCTGTAAGGGTATTCCGTCTGGGCCTAACCATCGCTCATACTCAGACACAAACTGCAGCCAGTAGTTGCTGTCTGTTGGCAAACACTAGTAAGCCTATCCTCCACAGCCAGTCCTCACTAGCAGAGTAGCGGTAGAGCACGGTACAGGCTACAGGGGGCGTTCCTGCTTACCTCTCCTCCTCTGCATGGTTGTTGTGGAGCTGCCCCTCCTCTCCTTTCTTCTCCTTCTCCTCCTCTCTCCTCTCCTCCTGGCCCAGCTCCTCAGCCTGCTTCTTCAGGGTCTCTTCATACTCTTCTATCTTCTCCTTAAGTGCTTTAATTGTGACCTCTGAGAGAGAGAGAGAGAGAGAGAGAGAGAGAGAGAGAGAGAGAGAGAGAGAGAGAGAGAGAGAGAGAGAGAGACAGGGAGAGAGAGACAGACAGAGAACTCAAAAAGTCAGTAAGTGATAGGTTAACAGGTAAGAGATAAACCAGAGTGCCAACATGATATTAGGTACCAAGCCATAAGCATCCTGATGTGCTCGGTCTGGATTGTCAGTAACACTGAGAGCGTCTGAGGGATCCTCCAAGTAGGAGAAGGACGGGGGGCTCTATTCCACCGTGTGCAGAGTGTGTATAGGCAAAGCCCTTGCGCTTGCTAATAGATCACGAGATCACAGTGTATTACTGACTGAGAGCTCTCAGTTTCCCTCCCACTTCGTACTCGTCTTGTCTTCCTTTTTTTCTCTAGCTCACTCGCTGGTGCTCTGTCTCTCTCCCTCTCTCTCTCTCTCTCTCTCTCTCCTCCTCCTCTGCGGTGATTTAAACTCCGACGTTTCAGCCCTGACACATAATCAATGGCGATGAGTCCCCTCTGAGCCCTTTTCCCCCTTAACTGTTAAATTGAACTTTAAACATTTAGGTTGCAGGGGATCAATGGCCTCGGCTGGGCCGGGATGCGCGAGAGAGAGAGGGAGAGAAAGAGAGAGAGAGGAAAGAAGAGATGGATGGAAAAGAGAGAGAATGAGAGAGGGGGTGATTCTCCACTCCACCACCGCTGAGGTGGGAGATCTGCAGCTTAGCCGGAGCACAGGAGAGAAAAAAGAAAATCAATGGCAAAATAAAATATTGCCGCTATTGAGCTGGGTCAATTAGCTCTTGGTGGGAGGGGAATTCCAAAGACAGAGAGGGCAGCCCCCACCCACCTCCCCCTTTATCCCCTCTTCTCCTCCTCTTCTTTCACATGCTATTCTGAAAAGGAGACAAAAAGCAGTGAAGGCTTTAAAGGCCTATACAATGGAGCTTCACCTGAATAGACTGCCCAGGGGCTACTTTCATAAAGGGGGCTATGGAGGAGGTGAGCCATTATTAAAAAGGATCTATACTGAACAAAAATATAAACGCAGCATGTAAATTGTTGTTCCCATGTTTCATGAGCTGAAATAAAAGATCCCAGAAATTTCACATACGCACAAAAAGCTTATTTCGCTCAAACGTACATCCCTTTTACTGAGCATTTCTCCTTTGCCAAGATAATCGATCCACCTGACAGGTGTGGCATATCATGAAGCTGATTAAACAGCATGACCATTAGACAGGTGCACCTTGTGCAGGGGACAATAAAAGGGCACTTTAAAATGTGCAGTTCTGTCACAACAATGCCACAGACATCTCAAAGTTTTGAGGGAGTGTGCAATAGGCATGCTGACTGCAGGAATGTCCACCAGAGCTGTTGCAAGAGAATTGACTGTTCATTACTCTACCATAAGCCGCCTCCAACGTCGTTTTAGAGAATTTGGCAGTATGTCCAACCGGCCTGACAACCGCAGACCACGACCTCCACAAGCGGCTTCTTCACCTGCGGGATCGTCTGAGACCAGCCACCCGGACAGCTGAGGGGTATTTCTGTCTGTAATAAAGCCCTTTTGTGGGGAAAAACTCATTCTGATTTGCTGGGCCTGGCTCCCCAGTGGGTGGGCCTATGCCCTCCCAGGCCCACCCATGGCTGCGCCCCTGCCCAGTCTTGTGAAATCCATAGATTAGTGCCTAATTAATTTATTTCAATTGACTGACTTATATGAAGTGTAACTCGTTGAAATTGTTGCATGTTGCTTTTATATTTTTGTTCAGTATTTACAGTATATTTTTGGGTTATGGAAGGACTTTGGAGCGACTGATGCTCCACTAACTTGATGTTATTAGCCGTTAGCTATTTTACGGCGTTTGATGCGAGGTTCTGAAAATTGTAGCTCCATGCACATCGGCCATTGAAACGGTATCCGTATTACAGATGATATCTTCTTCAAACTTTTAACATAGCACATATACTTTACTATTCTTAACCAGATCGCTGTGGTGTTCCATCCCTTTCCAAGACAGCTGAACATTGATAAATCTCTCAATGGAGAGTCTTTGCCATCGTAAGCGGGTCAGTGAACTATGCTTGTGTTAGCTCCCTGAGCTAATGCCTATGGCTTTAGCTCAGCAAGCCAACCATTTTTTGTGGCCCACCGGTTCAAACCCAGTTGATCACTCTGGTCCAGTATACAGTGCATTATGAAAGTATTCAGACCCCACAAATTTGTCCACATTTTGTTACGTTACAGCCTTATTCTAAAATGTATTTAAAAAACAAAATCTACAAACAATACCCCATAATGTCAATGCAAAAACAGGTTTTAATTTTTTTTGTGCAAAATGTGTATATATATATATATATATATATATAAAACTTTAATTTTACATTTACATACGTATTCAGACCCTTTACTAAGTACTTTGTTGAAGCACCTTTGTGAGCGATTACAGCCTCAAGTCTTCTTGGGTATGACACTACAAGCTTGACACACCTGTATTTGGGGAGTTTCTTCCATTCTTCTCTGCAGATCCTCTCAAGCTCTGTCAGGTTGGATGGGGACTATCTTTGCAAGGCTATTTTCAGGTCTCTCTGGGCTCTGGCTGGGCCGCTCAAGGAGATTCAGAGACTTGTCCCGAAGCCACTCCTGCGTTGTCTTGGCTGTGTGCTTAGGGTCGTTGTCCTGTTGGAAGGTGAACCTTCGCCCCAGTCTGAGGTCCTGAGTGCTCTGGAGCACGTTTTCATCTTTGCGCAGTTTGCGCAGTTCATCTTTTCCTTGATCCTGACTAGTCTCCCAGTCCCTGCCGCTGAAAAACATCCCCATAGCATGATGCTGCCACCACCATGCTTCACCGTAGTGATACTAACAGGTTTCCTCCAAACGTGATAATTGGCATTCAGGCCAAAGTGTTGAATCTTGGTTTCATCAGACAGAGAATCTTGTTTCTCATGGTCTGAGAGTCCTTTATGTGCCTTTTGGCAAACTCCAAGTGGGCTGTCATGTGCCTTTTACTGAGGAGTGGCTTCCATCTGGCCACTCTACCATAAGGGCCCGATTGGTGGAGTGCTGCAGAGATGGTTGTCCTTCTGAAAGGTTCTCTCTTCTCCACAGAGGAACTTTGGAGCTCTGTCAAACTGACCATCGGGTTCTTGGTCACCTCCCTGACCTAGTCCCTTCTACCCCGATTGCTCAGTTTGGCCGGCAGCCAGCTGTAGGAAGAGTCTTGGTGGTTCCAAACTTCTTCCATTAAAAAATGAAGTCCACTGTGTTCTTGGGGACCTTCAATGCTGCAGAAGTTGTTTTGGTACCCTTCCCCAGTTCTGTGCCTTGACACAATCCTGTCTCGGAACTCTACGGCCAATTCCTTTGACCGCATGGCTTGGTTTTTGCTGTTACATGCACCGACTATGGGACCTTATATAGACAAGTTTGTGCCTTTCCAAATCATGTCCAATAAATTGAATTTACCACAGGTGAACTCCAATCAAGTTGTAGAAACCTCTCAAGGATGATCAATGGAAACAGGATGTATCTGAGCTAAATTTCGAGTCTCATAGCAAAGGGTCTGAATAGTTATGTAAATAAGGTATTTCTGTTTTCGCTTTGTCATTATGGGGTATTGTGTGTGGATTGATGAGGAAAACAATTAATTGAATCCATTTTTAAATTAGGCTGTAACGTAACAAAATGTGGAGAAAGTCAAGGGGTCTGAATACTTTTCTAATGCACTGTAGGTACAAAGAGTATGTGAAGGAAAATATACCTAATAAAAAATATATATTATATATATAAAAATGGATATGGGTGATTGGAAATGTTTCAGACAATTACATTGATAGAAGCCACAATCTGCAATATCAAAGCTGATCTGCCCAAATAAAACCAAATAAGAGTGTGTCTCAGTCTCACCGTGGTGCTTGACCTCAGCGATCTCCTGGGTGTAGCCCTCCAGCGTCTCGCGGAGCTTCTGGTTCTCCGTCTCGATGTCGTGCATCCTCTGGACCTTCAGCTGTAGCTGCTGGGCAGCCTCCAGGGCCGACACAGGGTCTGATGGGACGGGAGAGGACACTTATGTTACTAATCATTATGCATCACAAATCACAAGAAATCACTAATCACTATACAAATCCACAATATACATTACTAATCATTAGACTACACAGGGTTGGGCTATGCACATCCACAAAGCAGGTCTGACACCAGGGTAGCCTTTCAAAGTGGAACAGCTCAGTGTATATATGACTAGTATTAGTGTAGCATGTTTTGAAGATCGGTTCATTGAGGAGATCCTAAGACCCACCCGTCCATTCATCCCTCCCTACCACTATCTCTCTGTCTCTAACCTCTCACTCCATTCAAACATCAATCCAGGCACTGCAACAATAAGGTGTATTGTGGGGTTTTGTGTCCCTGGCAGTGACCATGAGTGGCCAGGGCGAGTCACGTGAGGCTGACTGATGATGAGTCCTGGGTGTGTGTGTGTGTGTGTGTGTGTGTGCGAGAGTTGGGTGCCAGAGCAGCAGAGCTATGTATAGCTGCCCCCATTCGTACAGAGTAGAGCAGGAGTGCTGAGACAGCGCTGCTGTGGTTGCAACACACACACACACACACACACACATACACACACACGGTCACGTGAACAAGTAGCCCAGACAAAGGAGATGAAGAGAGGCGAAGAGAGGGAGAGAAAAAGGGCAAGAAAGGGAGAGGCAGGGAGAATGAATGAGAGAGGAAAATAGAGATAGGAAGAGGGGCGATAGCTCGGATTCAGGACAATGATGATGACTTTCTTATCTTTGGGGCTTGGGCAGAGAAACCCATGAGACAACAATACATTCCTGTAAACAGACTGAAGTGGGCTTGTATGAAAATAATATACACCCTTGCAAAACATATATTGCACAACTACACTCTTGACTGCAGTGCCTATTTGTGATAGGTCCTCAGCCAATGGCACCACCCACAGTGGTGGAAACTGTGGATTGATAAATGTATATATTGATTAACTGAATTAAATCAAAGCTGTAAAACACATTGCGGATGACTCGAAAAAGTCAATGACTGATTGTGGTCCTCTTATGAATCAAGGTCAGAAATTGTGGTGATGGGAATGGTTAAGGGAGGCATTTGGAGAGTGGCAGGGTATTCTAACCCTGAGTCTCCCCCCCCCTCCCACTCCCACGTTGGGCGCTGCCAGTCCTGGCCTCATCAGTGCCCGGCATCGACGCGGCCGCTAATTGCCGTATGACTAATTATGCCCCAATTCCAGTTGATTTTCTTTAATGAGACAGCTGGGTTAATTATGTAATCATATGATTACATTAGCCCCCCTGGCCCTGAGAGAGAGAGAGCAGAGAAGGAGGGAGAGAGAGGGAAAGGAAGGGGGGGAGGAAGAGGAGGGATATGAAAAGAGTGGTAGAGAGGGGTAAACAATGGGAGATAAAAGGAGGAAGAGCGAGAGGGAGCGTATAAGAGCATATATTCCAGGCCGACATAATTCCACATTGACATTATGGGGTATTGTGTGTCGGCAGTGACCAAAAAAATCTCAGGCTGTAACACAACAAACTGTGGAAAGTCAAGGGGTGTGAATACTTTCTGAAAGCGCTGTGGAAGACACACACACACACACACACACACACACACACACACACACACACACACACACACACACCACGTCAAACACGCCAGTGCATTGTGAATCTGATAAAACTCCTCTCCCCACTAAGATAGTCCTTCTGTTACGTGAAACAAGGGCCAAGTTATCTCCACCACGTCCTTGGAGGGAGAAGCCAAACCGCTGAGGACACACAGCATTATCAAAAGATCTGTTATGTCAACAACGGCGCGCGCTGTTCTAACACCCTGCGTCATAACACACAGTGTTCATCTAAGACTCTGAAACATTGGGCTGATAGAAGAGCTCTGGTCTGGCCATGGACAGCCTGTTCCCATGCTACACCAATCCCTATTTGATTGTGAAAACGTACTTTAACTTCTCGTCATAAGAAATTACAGTAGTACCGACATTCTTGAAGGGTTGGATGGTAACTAATCTTTTAATTCCATTTCAATATTATCTATGATGATACCCTCTCGTTAAGGGTGCTTTGAATGACCCCATATGATTAAAAAACGACTGTCATTGTGACCTACAGTGTGACAGGAGAGAAGGTCATAATGTGACATTATGGTGATGAGTGCTGTATCACATCTAGCCTGTCTCAGTCGGCCTAGTCCCAGTGCCTACCCCTCTATTGCTACTCTCTCCAGAACAGACGGACTGACTACAGTGTGTGTCAGAATCTCTCTCTTCCTGTCCTCCCTGGAACTTATAACTGGGAGATTGTCCCTTCACTAGACAGGCAGTGGCAGCACCAACACTGTCTGGATGGGCGAGGTTCTGTGTGTGTGCGCGTGTGTGAAGAGAGCGAGTGAGTGTGTGTGTGAATGAGTGAGTGAGAGAGTGTGTGTGTGCTCGGAGCAGGAGTGAGACTGAGTGCCAACTGCTCAGTGCAGCCACTCCAGCCTGCTGCAGAACACTGGGCTGTCTGTGAGAACAGTGTGAATATTTCCAAAGGCTTTATGAGAAGGCTAGAGAGGGAAGACAGTAGGTGGAGACACCTGTCAACTTTGACATTCTACTCCCAAGTGTCATCAGGGTGAGAGTCAGGTAGGGGTGTGTGTGAGGGTGTGTATTTTCCCTGGTGTGTTCAGCAGAGCTCCAAGGGGTGGATACACACTGACGTTAAGGTGTGTGTGATTACACACACACACACACACACACACACACACACACACACACACACACACACACACACACACACACACCTATGAGATAATCAGTGGAGTAGTGATCATTCATCCTCAGACATACAGACGTGGAGACAAGAATGGACAGGCTCCAGATTACACTGATAATACACAGACATTCCTAGACACCCCCCACACACACTTGGAACACGGACTGATGTACGGGAGCCAAGGCGAAGGTCTCTAGGTGCTGCTTGTCTGTCTTGGTAGGCGTTGAGCTGTGTGTGAATGCGTGGTGTGGTTTAGAGATCCTAGGCAGGGCTGGGATCTCCAAACCACAACAGCAGTCATTTACGCATGTACTAAGTGGTTCCCCAAGCAGGCCGGCCTGCTCCTACAGGCCTGTGTGTGTTCGCATGCGTTTCCATAAGGTTCACTAAGGAGAAAATGTACTGCAGGCAGACAAGGCTCCCAGACAGCCCCCCCCCCCCCCCCCCCCCAACACACACACACACACACACACACACACAGAAACGAGCTCAGAAGTCCCAGTCCGTCACAGACTAACACATACTCCAGTCACCCTCCACTGTTGACTGTCCCACTATTAGTCTGCCTAGCCAGGAAGTCGCTCAGTGCTTTAGTTAGGTGGAAAATACACAGGAGATCAGGAGATCTCCATGGACAACACTGGTATTAATAGTGACTGTGCGTCTGTCAGTGTGTTGAGATCATCAATGTCCTCCCCATCCCTTCATTTTCCCCAATGCCCACTGGCTCCTGGAGGCACATCGTCTCAGGAACATCAGGAAAATAATCAGAAGTGTGTGTGTGTGCGTGCGCGCGCGTGTGTGTGTGTGGCGCAAGAGACGTGTGTCTCAAACATGCCGGAATTGTTTAGGGTGCCTCGGCTGCTGTGGAAATCCCTGTGGTGGATTCTCTATTCTACACACACACACACACACACGGTTGAGCTGAGACTTACCTGGGACATCGATGAATCTCTTGTACACGCTTAGGAAGGCAGCCTCTGACTCCTTACTTCTTTTACTCACCGCGTCGATCTGAAAGGAAAGATGGAAATATTGCTTAAGAAAAGAGAGATGGTGGAGAGTAGTCGAGAGGAGATCCAACTTTTATCAGAGAACACAACAACAATCATATCAGTCAAATGTTTGTGTCTCTGTGTACAGTAAGAAGGAAGTTAAGAGGTAGTTTCGCAAGCCAATGCTAAGTAGCGTTAGCACAATGACGGAGTTTCTGGGTATCTGCTAGCGTGTTATGCTAGCAGATACCCATAGACTTCCAGTCATTGCGCTAACACTTTGTTAGCAACTTCCTTCAAACTGCACGCAGACACATAATAAATGGTATCCGAAATCCTAAAGTATGCCATTAAGGACTGAGGAGTTTTTCAGGATAAAAAAAGAAACGGAATGGAGCTAAAGCACAGGCAGAAATCTAGAGGAAAACCTGGTTCAGTTTGCTTTCTACCTGACACTGGGAGATGAATTCAGCTATTAGCAGGACAATAACCTATACAAAACATTAGATCTGAAAACGGTTGTCTAGCAATGATCAACTCCCAAATTGACAGAGCTTGAAGAACTTTGAAAAGAATAATGGTCAAATATTGCACAATCCAGGTGTGGAAAGACTCACAGCTATAATTGCTGCTTGGGTTGCAGCTATAACTGCTGCTTGGGAAACTTTCCGGAAATTTTCCATGGGAAGTTAAGCCCGGGAATTTTGCTTAAATTCATCAAAAAAGTTAGCTGATAACAGTGAACCTTTTTTGTGGGATACACATAAGGCAATTCTAGGTCTTGTGGCATATTTTGGAATTGCAACCCTCTGCAGGCACAGTGCATTCTTCCATCACATGTACAGCTGATTCTCAAGATCTTGCACACTAATGAGATGCTATTGAGCCCACACTACTACACTGTCTGAACCAAGGACTACATGCTTTCTGGTAAGTTTTGATTACAATACTGGGTGGGGTGAATATATTTTATACGACACATTATTTTTTGTTAACTAGTAAATAGTAGTCTACAGCAAAGTGCGTTTAAATAATTTCTAACTTGTTAACAATTTCTGCTAGTTAGTTTTGCTACCATGTAGGTTTTAGCTTGCTTGAGCCTGATAACTGAGGAGTGTTAATTCACCTGTTTCCATACATATTTCATTTTAAAACATGTATCTTACAAAGGAGTTGTTTAATCTAACTGCTTAACTATTCATCTGTACATGGGATTGTATTTTTTTGTTGTCATTTCTGACGTGTGGAGACATTCCACTGCAGCTAATGTAGGAAAAGCTGTGTACATTTGCAAATACTGTGCCAATTCATATATCAAGAATGCAACAAAGATGTCAGAGGTGAAAATGATTAAATGAGACATATTATCGATAGCAACAGCTCATGATCCTCCTGGAATCTGAAGTTTTTTTGACTCAATGGACGAACGTAGTCAGAGAAATGCTGATGAATGTCTTGCTTGAGCTGTGTATGCAACTGGTTCACCTCGGATGCTCACAGGCAATGTGCGTTGGAAAAGATTTCTGAATGTTCTTCGCCCAGCATACACCCTTCCAACCAGACATGCTTTATCTACTCATCTGCTGGATGCAGAGTTCAACAGAGTTCAAGTGCAGATCAAGCAAATCATAGAGAAAGCAGACTATTGCAATCATCGCTGATGGGTGGTCGACTGTTCGTGGGCAAGGAATAATTAACTACATCTCCACCCCTCAACCAGTATTCTACAGGTGCACAGACACAAGGGACAAGAGACACACGGGTCTCTACATTGCAGATGAGCTGAAGGCAGTCATCAATGACCTTGGACCACAGAAGGTATTTGCACTGGTGACAGACAATGCTGTGAACATGAAGGCTGCTTGGTCTAAAGTGGAGGAGTCCTACCCTCACATCACACCCATTGGCTGTGCTGCTCATGCATTGAATCTGCTCCTCAAGGACATCGTGGCACTGAAAACAATGGATACACTCTACAAGAGAGCCAAGGAAATGGTTAGGCAGTCTGGCGAAGTACACTTCCAAGCAAGGGCTTTGGGATGGAGATGCAATATGGCAGACGTGCCAACATATCTCATCAGCCACCTGGTGGAAGGGACTTTGTGGATCTGAGGCTTTTTCTCCTCCAAATCCCACCAACATCAGCCCCCTCAGAACGCAACTGGTCCTTGTTTGGGAACACACACCCCAAAGCACGCAACAGGCTGACCAATACAAGGGTTGACAAATTGGTGGCCATCCGGGCAAATTTGAGGCTTTTTGAGCCTGACAATGAGCCATCCTCAACAAGGTTGGAAAGTGACAGTGAAGATAAGGCCTCAGTCTGATGTTCAAGAGGTGGACATTGAGGAGGTCCAGGGAGAAGACATGGACGCCTGAGGGGAAGACAACCAAAGCTTTAGTTTCTAGACTTTCAATTTACAGATATGTTGAAAACATTTTTGGGAGATGGATCACTGGGGATCATTCAATATTCCCTTTCTTTTGTTGTTCAGTGAAATCATCCCATGTGAAGAGTCAACTCATTTAATTAATGTTCAATTCGTAACTAAATTGTTTTTTATTTCTATTGGAAGGATTTAATAATTTGCAATTATGTCTACTTATGATAAGGTAAAAGGTTTATGTTTGTCTCCATATGATATGGTATATATATCCAATGCAAAAAACATCTACATTGAAATGGTATTAATATTACATTTCCATTAATTCCCATATATTCCCGTTAATTCCCATGGAAAGTTTCCACCTCTGAATATTCCCCAAAATGTGCAACCCTAATTGCTGCTAAAGTGCTTCTACAAAATACTGACTCAGGAGTGTGAATAGCTATGTAAATAAGATATTCTGTATTTAATTTTCAATAGATTTGCAAACATTTCTAAAAACATGTTTCCACAGATCACTGCACCTGTACATAGCCCATCTGTAAACAGCCCATCTATCTACCTACCTCATCCCCATACTGTATTTATTTATCTTGCCCCTTTGCACCCCAGTATCTCTACTTGCACATTCATCTTCTGCACATCTACCATTCCAGTGTTTAATTGCTATATTGTAATTACTTCGCCACCATGGCCTATTTATTGCCTTATCTTACCTCATTTACACTCACTGTATATATACTTTTTGTTTTCTTTTGTTCTACTGTATTATTGACTGTATGTTTTGTTTATTCCATGTGTAACTCTGTGTTGTTGTATATGTCGAATTGCTACGCTTTATCTTGGCCAGGTCGCAGTTGCAAATGAGAACTTGTTCTCAACTAGCCTACCTGGTTAAATAAAGGTGAAATAAAAATGTTTAAAAAATGATGGGTTATTGTGTGTAGATGGGTGAGAATTTGTTTTATTTCATCCATTTTGAATTCAGACTAACACAACAAAATGTGGAATAAGTCAAGGGGTATGAATACTTTCTGAATGCACTGTTTGTAGTTTTGGGCTGTCACCGACTAAAATAAATCTTGGTCGACCGAGAGTCGCCTTGTTCTTTCCACCAATCGATTGGTGAAACTTTTTAAAACGTATTTTTCCATATATAGACACACACCCTATTATGTGTTTGAATAAAATCAACTAAATATGCACTGAGCTTGTCTGATGCTTTAAGCACACAGTTTGATTAAATAATTAAAACACAAATTACTCAAGAAAGAGCCTGATGATCACACTGTAAAAAAAATTACAGCGAGTGGCTGTGTGACTGGCACACGTTGTCTTGCTCTCCTCCATACTGCAGCGAAAAGGCAGCACAGGAAGTGTTTATTGAGCTGTCCGTGCTGAAGCTGTAACAACATTTCAGCCATTTAGTTTCTCACTTATTTCTGACTGAAAAGGTGTGTTACTGAAATCCCAAATTTGTTTAGGAAAAACATTCCCTCAAACCCTTGCTCTCTTTATGTGAAACATGTAAGCATCGCTTGCATGTGACCAAAAGGACCTGACCTGTCATAATCACATTAATAAATTGGTTATAACAAACTCCGAACACAGTAACCGCAAAATGGATGCGGAGGACGTGAAAAAGAAACTCGAAACGGGAGAATGTTTGCTGGTTGCTCAGGAGGGAAAGGGGAAGTCAGATCTGTGGAAGACATTTGACTTTTGTGGAAACTACTGGAGCTCCAGAAAAATGAGGGTATCAGAACAAGCTTTGCGTGAGTATTATGTGTACCAAACAGTTGCTGTTAGATTACAATATTATAATTTTTCTGACCATTTGGAACAGTGTAAACAACTCTAAATAAATAAATGTACCAGAGAGTCTGTTCTAATGAAAACAAATGACAATTTAAAGCCTTTATTACAGCAGACTAAAAACAGCTGCATGCGTTCATGAATTGCAGTTTAGTTACTGTTTGGGCTAATTATTGAAAGCGGCCTTTGTTATTTAATTTTAAAACTAAAATGCTTGTTTGCATTTCAAAGCATGAATGCATCATATGCTGTGTGATGGCATGAAGGAATTAATGAGTGATTGATTGATTGATTGATACAGTAGCCTATATATTGAAATAAGCCTAAGTAAGTTACGGTATCAAGACTAAACAGGACGCGCTCTTAGGCCTACAGCTCGATGGTGGTTATATACAAGGATACTATATAAAGCCTACTAATGATAATGACATTACTTATTATTATGGTGATCATAATAACTGTAATAATAACAATAAGAAGGAGATCAAGAGAAAGGCGGATATAAGAGAGCTGCATGCATATTATGTGTGACAAACAGGTGCTGTTAGATTACAGTATTATTTTTCTGCCTATTTGGAACAGTGTAAACACCAAATAAATAAGTAATACCAGTCTGTTCTAATGACAAAAAATAGTAAAGCCTTTATTACAGCATAGCAAAGATTAAAAACAGCCAAATCGGTGAAATTGCTTTATCAGACAATTTGCCGTGGCATGAGGCTGGGTGCTCATGGAATCAGTAGGCTTTTAAACAAACACTCAAACAGGCAACAGAAACAAGACCTCTCTTATTTCTGTAGATATATATGGATGATTTATAAAGCCAGGCACATTTAACAGTTAGGCTATTGATTTTACAGTAGACCTAATTAAGTTGGGGTTTCCTCTCTCCTCAATTTCCTTAAACAATTAGGCTAAGGCAAGGGCTGTTTTCTGGTCAATGCTGCTGCTGCCTCCGCTGCATTGTTCTCAATCCCAATAGGCTGGTTAACGTTGCTATTAAGCACATACAGTAGCAACATAGGGAAATGCGCCAATTCTAAGGCGCACTGAAGATTATGTTTCAGAACCGGACAGTATCCATCGCGAGAGGAAGCACATTTGTTATAAAATAATAATATTTGATTTATTAGTGTTGCACCATTACTTTTTACATAATATAACCATATAGAATGTTAGTACCACATGGCCTCCGCGATGGATAAGTACACATACACACGATGGATAAGTACACATACACACGATGGATAAGTACACATACACACGATGGATAAGTACACATACACACGATGGATAAGTACACATACACACGATGGATAAGTACACATACACACGATGGATAAGTACACATACACAGGTGCTTGTACAGTTTTATAAGGTGCTTGTTTTAAATAATACAAGTAATATGATTATTGTGGCAGATGTTTGTGTATGTATTACATTTTATGTTTAGGTTTTCAATTTATCACAAACTGTTTCTGCATTTGTACAAAATAATACATTTTACAGTCTGTACAAGAATAATAGTTCAGCAGTAAAGTAAAGAAATACAGAGAGCCTGGGAAGGAGGGGTAGGGTAGGAGGGAGGGGTAGGGTAATAACTAATAATAATACAATTTAAAAAAAAAAAATCCATTGGATTAGAACTCATGACATTGTTTTTTTTAACATTGCGACTGAAGAAATCTCGGTCGACCAACAGGCTTTCGACTAAACAATCGACCAGCCGACTAAATGATGTCAGCCCAAACGTAGTTCAACATGAATGGGATTGCAGGTATATAGAAATGAATTCATCTTTAACAGCGTCAGCTCCAGATATTTTAGAGCTGTAATACTTCCACCACAGAATTTCTGTCTTAAAAAGGCGTTAATAGCAGTGTCGTTATGTCATTAACCAGTAACAACCTGCTTAAAGATATTGAGCTTCCAACCCTCTCAGTTCATGATGAAGACCGAGTGCTTCTCTGCTGTGGACTGGGAAGACAGACAGACAACTGGAACGCACCAAGGCAGCTAACCAATGAGTCATCAAGGGGGTGACGTGATTTGGCGTTGGCCCAAGAGGCACTAAAGCTCTTGCATTGAAGTTCATCAACACTAAAGTATAGGAGTATAGTGCTGATTCATAGCCATGACATTGCTTTAGTATGCTGGTGGTATGATACAGCATTGCTTTTACATTAACTACACTGTACTGCATCAGGCTCAAAAATCATAATATTTATGATTTAAATATGTTATGAAAACTGCTGTTTTTAGCTCCAAACCAACACTATACATCACAAATACCCGCCCATACGGCAAAAACATTACAGCTTTCACCAAGGTACTTCATATAGAACATAACATCAACAGTTTGTGTGGCTCAACATCAATTCCAGATTGCCTCTGAAATATACCGTCTAAATGATAAAGGAAACACACTCTGGAGACCCGTCACGGACCAAGTCAAATACTGCATCATATTCCTCCGTTGCCCTTGGAGAGGTAGGGAGAGGTGGTCAAACTCAGGTCACAGATTACTCTTCCCTGAACCCTCTCTCGCCCTCAATACCACACACTGGACAACAGCTGGCGAGAGAGGAGAAAGGGTTTTGTCCAAACCTATTTAAATAGCATGGTTGGTTATACATATGACACAAATAATAATCCACCCCTCTCGCTTTGATGCATTTTTTATCAGCTTTCCTTTACATGGAAGCAGCTATATTAGTGGTGAGTACTCAATGTACACCATCACACACACACCCTTTTATATGATCTGTGGCGCACACACACACACACACACACACACACACACACACACACACACACACACACACACACACACAAGCCTCAAAGCCTCAGCTGTGCTCTATACATTAAACCACCTCATTATCATGCGCTGTCAATCAAATCATTTCCTCACGTATAGATGCCGTTGTATGACGTTTGGATCTAATAGGAGCGGTACCAATCTTCAGAGGAAAATAACACAGTATAACCTTTATTCAACAAGATTTAAAAAATATCTGTCAAAATGACCCATTGTACTGTTCTTCTGCAAGTAAACATTTTGTTGCACCGTGTATAGCATGTGTATCCTGTACATATGACTGATAAAGCGTAAAACCTACGTTTTACTCACCATTTAACCTTGGTAAACTTTTTTATACACTTGAGGACTTCTACCTGTAGTGTATCAGAGTAAGAAAGGTGTCCCATTGGCCTAGCTATGTGAGCTATTGATTGACAGCAGGATCTAACTCCCGCCTACTGTGGGGTTCAGAGGCTTCATGTGTATGGCTGTTGTTGAGGTTGCACCGAGCAGCCCTGAGGCAGCGTGTGTGTGTATGTATCTACTGAATCTGTGTGTACTGTATGCGAGTGTTTAGGTCTATGTGTGTGTGTGTTTGCGGAGGTGTCACATGTCTCCTGAGAGCCACGTCTGGGTCTTAGCATTGCTGCTGACTTCGCGTTCCTCCACTGCTCTGGCAGTCCTGGCATTGCCGCTAACTGGGTCATCCTTCGGTAGAGGAGGGGATGGGAGGAGGATGAGAAGGGGAGGGAAGGAGGGGGGAAGCACGAGAGGAGGAGTAAAGACCTACTGTACATCCCAAAAATATATACACCGAGTGTACAAAACATTAAGAACACCTGCTCTTTCCATGACAGACTGACTAGGTGAATCCAGGTGAAAGTTATGATCCCTTATCGATGTCACTTGTTAAATCCACTTCAATCAGTGTAGATGAATTCCTTCTTTAACCTAAGACAAATTGAGACATAGATTTGTATGGGCAAGACAAAATATTTAAGTGGCATGGGCAGGCTCTTCAAGGTTTCGACAAGGTGTGGAAAGCGTTCCACAGGGATGCTGGCCCATGTTGACACACGGTTTGTGTCAAGAACAGCAACCCTGCTGGGTTTTTCACGCTCAACAGTTTCCTGTGTGTATCAACAATGGTCCAACACCCAAAGGACATCCACCCAACTTGACACAACTGTGGGAAGCATTGGAGTCAACATGGGCCAGCATCCCTGTGGAACTCTTTACACACTTTGAAGAACCCATGCCCTGACGAACTGAGGGCAAAAGAGGGAGGTGCAGCTAATGTTTGGTATACTCTGTGTGTGTGTGTGTGTGTGTGTGTGTGTGTGTGTGTGTGTGTGTGTGTGTGTGTGTTTACCGGACCCTTGCCAACAATGTGGAGAGAAAAATAGAAAAATAATTGAATGTTAATAATATCACTACGAATAAATACACAATGAATAATGATCACTATATACACGGGGTACCAGTTCCGAGACGAGGTGCAGGGGTACGAGGTGCAGGGGTACGAGGTGCAGGGGTACGAGGTAATTAAGGTAGATGCATACATATACAGTGCATGTTGAAAGTTTTCAGACCCTTTGACTTTTCCCACATTGTTACATTACAGCCTTATTCTAAAATTGATTAAATAGTTTATTTCCCTCATCAATCTACACACAATACCTCACAATGACAAAGCAAAAACTGTTTAGAAATGTTTGCAAAATGTATAACAAATTAAAAACTGAAATGTCACATTCACATAAGTATTCAGACCCTTTACTTTGTTGAAGCCCTTTGGCAGTGATTACAGCCTTGAGTCTTCTTGGGTATGACGCTACAAGTTTGGCACACATGTATTTGGGGAGTTTCTTCCATTCTTCTCCACAGATCCTCTCAAGCTCTGTCAGTTTGGATGGGGAATGTCACTGCACAGCTATTTTCAGGTCTCTCCAGAGATGTTCGATCAGATTCAAGTCTGGGCTCTGGCTTAGCCACTCAAGGACATTCAGAGACTTGTCCTGAAGCCACTCCTGCATTGTCTTGGCTGTGTGCTTAGGTCGTTGTCCTGTTGGAAGATGAACCTTCACCCGTCTGAGGTCCTGAGCAGGTTTTTGTCAAGGATCTCTCTGTACTTTACTCTGTTCATCTTTCCCTTGATCCTGACTAGTCTCCCAGTCCCTGGCGCTGAAAAACATCCCCACAGCATGATGCTGCCACCACCATGCTTCACTGTAGGGATGTTGCCAGGTTTCCTCCAGACGTGACGCTTGGCATTCAGGCCAAAGAGTTCAATCTTGGTTTCATCAGACCAGAGAATCTTGTTTCTCATGGTCTGAGAGTCCTTTAGGTGCCTTTTGGCAAAACTCCAAGCGGGCTGTCATGTACCTTTACTGAGGAGTGGCTTCTGTCTGGCCCCTTTACCATAAAGGCCTGATTGGTGGAGTGCTGCAGAGATGGTTGTCCTTCTGGAATGTTATCTCCACAGAGGAACTCTGCTCTGTCAGACTGATCATTGAGTTCTTGGTCACCTCCCTACCAAGTCCCTTCTCCCCCGATTGCTCAGTTTGGCCGGGTGACCAGCCCTAGGTAGAGTCTTAGTGGTTCCAAATGTCTTCCATTTAAGAAGGATGGAGGCCACTGTGTTCTTGGGGACCTTCAATGCTGCAGAAATGTTTTGGTACCCTTCCCCAGATCTGTGCCTTGACACAATCCTGTCTCGGAGCTCTACGGACAATTCCTTTGACATCATGGATTGATTTTTGCTCTGACATGCACTGTCAACTGTGGGACTTTATATAGACAAGTGTGTGCCTTTCCAAATCATGTCCAATCAATTACATTTACAACAGGTGAACTCCAATCAAATTGTACAAACATCTCAAGGATGATCAATGTAAACAGGATATATCTGAGCTCAATTTCAACTCTCATAGCAAAAGTTCTGAATACTTATGTAAATAAAGTATTTCTGTTTTTAATTTTTAATACATTTGCAAAAATGTCAAAAAAACTGTTTTCACATTGTCATTATGGGGTATTGTGATGTCATTATGGGGTATTGTGATGTCATTATGGGGTATTGTGATGTCATTATGGGGTATTGTGATGTCATTATGGGGTATTATGTGTAGATTGATGAGGATTATTTTTAGTTTTAATCCATTTTAGAATAAGGCTGTAACATAACAAAATGTGGAAAAAGGGAAGAGGTGTGAATACTTTCAGAATGCACTGTAGGTAGGGGTAACACACTGCTTGTGTCAGTCAACAAATATCACTCCCACACACACACACACACACACACACACCACCTCCCCCCAATATTTAAAGTTTCCTTCCCAACCCATAGGGTGGCAGTGTTTGCTCAACCTCACTAAAAGATGTGGCACAGTACAACTGCAAGTCAGCAACTTACACACACACCAAGTTAAAAGCGTCCAGAAGAGACATATAGTGTTTACAGACACCAAACAATGGGTTCCAAAAAGGAGAAATCAAATAAAACAGTATTTTGGACGTCCGCTGCCAAGACTCTGTTAGAGGTTTTGTTTTATGGAGCGAGGCAGGCAGTTGCCACTGACAAACGCCAGTGAGCCCCAGTCACTTTTCACTACTATGGGAGAGAGAAATTAGACATTTTCAGATGGGCTTTTGCTGGAAAACATCTGGATCAAAGTACACAGGGCCAAGTCCCCCCCTCTCTCGTCCCCCCCCACCCCTCATCCTCTCTCTCGATCGCAGATGGAGCAATTAAAGCTCACAGCTTACTGGGCAAAGGGATCTGCCAGACACCATTTTAAAAGGCTGCTTTCCTTCTTTGGTTTTCTATTGAAAGTGATGGGAAGGGGGAGAAGGTGAAGTGGGATAGATAGTTACTGGGGGGAGTGAGGAAGGAGGGAGAGGTAAGGTAATGGGAGGGATGGCACCGGCGTGTGTGTGAATGTGTGCGCCAAGGCCCTGCGTGACTGTGCGGCCATAGCAAAGTGCAGATTATCTGTCTCGCTCTCCAATGCAGCTCCATGCACATTCTGACAGGGGAGGGCATCTGGCAACGCCGGCTGGGCGGCCTTCTGAATGATTACACAAAAACACATATAATTGTGTGTGTGTGTGTGTGTGTGTGTGTGTGTGTGTGTGTGTGTGTGTGTGTGTCGAGCTCACAGGTATACCATAACGCCCCTCTAATGATCTGGACTCTTTAGGGGTGCGGGAACAACTTAAAAATAGCATGACAGTTGCTAACCTAATGACGCTAGTAGAAGCTATATGAAACACAAGGAAGGCTTTGGCACTGGCTTAGGGTCCAGGGGACACCGTTGGCCTCGTCTCCGTCTGTGACCTGGCCTAACCCTGTAATTGCAGAGCAGGTTTGAAGCTGTGGATAACTGATCTAGAGTGGTGTGTGAGTGACAGAGAGAGTTTGAGTGGGTTTCTTTTTGGGCTGGGTAGGAGGCATTACTGGCTTTGCAGCTTTCTTTTAAGCAGGGAATTATAGTCTGAGAGGATGGTGACTTAAGAGCATAGAGTTGGGCTTCCCAGGGAAACAGGAAACAGCTAGCTCGCTCCATCTCTGTTACCTGGGGTTGTCGTATGGGGGCCAGGTCTAAAACATTACTTGTAGGCAGCTACAGTAGTATGGATATCTAGTTCTACTAACTATCCTCAACTCTGTAGCCTAACATTAGAAAAACAGATTGAGGTTTCTCTAACCACTAGACCAGGGTCAGATGTTTTCGTAATCCCCCCAATGCTGGAGGTGAGTATCGGGAGTTGGGTAATCTGATCCTAGATCAGTTATTACGAGTGAATCTAGGATAGGATGGGCGGGCGGAGCGGCGACACAGTGATGGTCTGTGACGGCTGACACGTCGCTCTTCTGGGGCAGAGCGGGCGTCGCCTGGCATCAGCGTCAATGTCATAGGGAGATCAGAGAGCGGGCACCACCCTGTGCCATCATCACAGTCACCCCTGTCTCTGTGTGTCGGGGGAGGGCCACTAAAGAGAGGCTAGCTAAATCTTATAAGGGAGGGACACCTTATTCAAGGATATGATGGCGGAGAGGAGTGGGTTCGAGGACAGGTATGCCTTTACACAATCACACACATATTGTATGTGAAATTCACACAATATCCTCTTGAAAAAACACTTTTAATGACCTAAAAGGTTGAGGCCCTTCCCAGTCATCCCTTTTTATTGTACGCCTATGCTAACACACACACACACACACACACACACACACACACACACACACACACACACACACACTGAGTGTTGCACTAATCCCAGCGCTGTGAGAGCTGCCAACTTCCCAGCCTTCTCCCTGGGCTCCCGGTGCCCTTACGAAGAGACAGCCGTCCAAAATTACACTGCAATTATGCAAAATCAGTAGTGACTTCCTGCATTTGTCCCACTCCTATGCCACTTTGTACATGTCTCTCTCTGCCACAGCCATCACGTCTCCTGAAGGTCTCGCTGTATCATTCGGTTGCCTGACTAGGCTTGGTGGGGTTTGAATGAGTCACACTGATTCTGTCTGCCCTTAAATAAAAGAATAGCCTACACGGCATACTAAAGATTTACTCACATTTAAACCTCATTCCTTAGCGACTGATTTCTTTCCATGCCGCTGAGTGACTCGATCTATGTTCTTTCTTCCCAATTTCATTTACAGTGACTGTTTGTCATCAAGATACATTTTACTGCCACAGCAAATATACACTGCATGACCAAAAGTATGTGGTCACCTGTTCGTCAAACATCTCATTCCAAAATCATTGGCATTAATATGGAGTTGGCCCCCCCTTCGCTGCTACAACAGCCTCCACTCTTCTGGGAAGGCTTTCCACTAGATGTTGGAACATTGCTGCAGGGACTTGCTTCCATTTAGCCAAGAGCATTAGTTAAGTTGTGCGATTAGGCCTGGCTCGCAGTCGGCGTTCCAATTCATCCCAAAGATGTTCGATGGGGTTGAGGTCAGGGCTCTGTGCAGGCCAGTCAAGTTCTTTCACATTGATCTCAGACAAACCATTTCTGTATGGACCTCGCTTTGTGCACAGGGGCATTGTCATGCTGAAACAGGAAAGGGCCTTCCCCAAACTGTTGCCTCAAAATTGGAAGCACATAATTGTCTAGAATGTCATTGTACGCTGTAGCGTTAAGATTTCCCACCACTGTAACTAAGGGACCTAGCCCGAACCATGAAAAACAGCCCCAGACCATTATTCCTCCTCCACCCAACTATACAGTTGGCACAATGCATTGGGGCAGGTAGCGTTCTCCTGGCATCCGCCATACCCAGATTCATCACTACAGAGAACGCGTTTCCACTGCTCTAGAGTCCAATGGTGGCGAGCATTACACAACTCTAGCCGACGCTTGGCATTGCGCATGGTGATCTTAGGGCTTGTATGTGGCTTCTCAGCCACGGAAATCCATTTCATGAAGCTCCCGACTAACAGCTCTTGTGCTGACGTTGCTTCCAGAGGCCGTTTGAAACTCGGAAGTGAGTGTTACAACCGAGGACAGACTATTTTTATGCGCTTCAGCACTCGGTGGTCCCGTTCTGTGAGCTTGTGTGGCCAACCACTTTGCGTCTGGGCCGTTGTTGCTCCTAGATGATTCCACTTCACAATAACAGCACTTACAGTTGACCGGGGCCGCTCTAGCAGGGAAGACATTTGAGGAACTGACTTGTTGGAAAGATGGCATCCTATGACGGTCCCACGTTAAAAGTCACTGAGCTGTTCAGTAAGGCCATTCTACTGCTAATGTTTGTCTATAGAGATTGCATGGCTTTGTGCTCGATTTAATACACCTGTCAGCAACGGGTGTGGCTGATATGGCCAAATCCACTAATTTGAAGGTGTGTCCACATACTTTGGTATATATAGTGTATCTGGGATAGACTCTGAGCGGTGTCTTAGAGAAGAAGAGGTGGTCCAGGGAGAGACCGAGAACACTCTGGTGGCGTCACACTTCACGCTACATGTAAGGACGGGTTCCCTCAGAGGTTTTGGCGACAGTAGGGGCAGAATCAGGAGATGCCGGGAATGTGTTTGTGGGCATGCATGTGTGTGTGAGTAGACAGAGGGAGGCTACAGCCGCAGCGTGTGGGGGGGGTATAGTATAGTAGAAAGACCCACCCTCCTCTCCCCAAGAGGGGATGCCATTGAGCTCTCCACCGCTCCCTCCTCCCCCACCTCCCCCCCTGCTGTGGTGTGTGTCCACATGGGCCTGTGGGCGCCGCATGCTGAGCTCTGTTCCCCATTGTGTTCTCATTTCCTGACAGGAAAAGAAGCGCTCGCTCATTTCACAAATAAAAAAAACTGAAAGAGATCTGGCTGCCTGGCTTGGCCCTTTCCCTAACCCTTGAGGCCTTCCAGAAGTCGTGGAGCATCTCAGATATTCTAATGCACCGCACGTCATGCTCTGCCTTGTAGATAATGAACAGAGGGAGCAGAAAAATAACCTTATTTCTCTTGTTCCCCCTACGGAGAGCCGAAATGCTTGTGTACTGCATCTTCTGCATCTGACAATCTGCATCTTTGAATCACACCAAGAGTATCCATATTGTCATTTGTTTTCCTTCCTATTTAAGCAGTCAACAATAGTGCTTTCACACGAGAAGCAGTTGCTGAGCTCTACAGTATATCTTTATCTCTCACCCAGCTGATGCTCATGTAAAACAAAGTGAAACCCTAAATTCCCGTGATGATAAGTTGGGACTTTGCGAAGGTCAGGGACTTCTCCTGTCCTTGCCAATCGTCCTATTTATTCACAGAGGAGATAAATGAAAATGGCTGCTGGAATCTGACTGGTGCCTGCGAGCCGGGCCGGTGTGACGTGGGTGATGGGTATTTTAAACCTGGGTTGATTTAAACAGGGGCGATTACCTCCGTCAATAATAGGCCTGGGGGCCCTTGCGCCAACCACAATGAACGCTAATGGGCCAGACGGGCTGCAGTGCGGTTCCGCCCTGCCTGAGAGGGGTGTACAGGGAGCCGTCTTTCCAGCCCCTTTAACTTCATGAAAGTTACATGGCGCTCCTCGCTGCTGAATTATAAAGAAATGCTTTTAGTGGCTTAAGAAGCTTCTTTACTGGGAGGCGTTGGCGAGAGCCATTTTGAGATGGTTCGAGGATGACAGACATTTGAAGCAATGCTGGGGTTACTGTACTTTATTTCTCTTCTCTCTTACTTTATTAAATCCCATCTGCATTCTGTTTCTTATTGGGGTTTCCTGTCCAGAGGTCTATATTTCGGCCTCTATAGCAGCCACTGACCAATTACTGAGTCATGTCACGCAGTAGTAGTTAGGAGTTTTATTTAGCAGCCATATAGATGGCAGCCAAATTCTTGGGCCTCTTAGTGAGAGAGTGGGCTTTGTTTTAGAACACTTAAAAATAATAATTTAAAGAGCCGACAGGAATATGAATATAATTAAGTAATGGTGACTAATTATGGTCAGGGATATGTATCTGACTGGGTTACTGGGTGTACTGTGGCAACACAATGGTTCTCATAGGGAGCGTTGGGAGACGCGTGCTCATCAAAGTGATCAAAACGAACATGTGACAGTTTGATTTCAAGACGCACTCCCAAGATTACAATGAACGGTTTCTCTAAAGGGATTTCTCTAATAATCACATTTCTCAGTGCAGTGGAATTAACTTAATATGCATCAAGTTAAAAGTAATAGAATATCTTTGAGCAAGATAGCAATTTGTTGTAAACACAAATAAGGTAGCAAACAACCAATCAAAAGAAAGGCGCACCACAGGGTTCCATTTTAGGGCCATTTCTTCATCAAATTGTAAGAATGTTTGTTCCACTAAGTAACACTGGACAGTACTGGTAAATCCTCCTGGAACAGGAAAATTAGAAACAGGACAGTACTCCCTGAAGAGAGATTATTCATGGGTCAGACAACTAGTGATGCTCTGTCTGTAGTCTGGACACATCATCAGGGTGAGAGTTGTCATGGACACAAGTACTACACAAGGAAGAGAGCTCCAGACATAATTTAAATGCTTGCTCCTCACTTTATATGCAAATGTTTACACTGAATTCAAAACATTTTATATCATGAATTAGCGCGGGAGACTCACAAACACATGTTCTGAATGTAAAATGCAATCTGACATAAAGTGATAAAATCTTACTGTCCTCCATCATTACCAAATTAAATATGCACTGAGCAAGACACATTTGAAGACGGCAACATTTGCATCTGTCTCCTAAAACGGTTGACAGTTTTACGAATGCCACTTCCTTTGGATGAGAAGAATTAAAGTCCCTCAAACAAACATAAACAATTACTTGTTCGCAACTGTGACCACATCAGTACATATTCAATACAGATTTTCATTTTTATAATTGATTCATTGAATTTCTATTCAATACATCGCCTGATTTGACAAAGATATTAAAAGTGAATTGACTCAGCCGAGGCAGGAGGCAGGCCCAGCAGTAGCAGAATAGCAGTGAAGCACTCAGAGGAGTCAGGCTGGGCCTGTATTGATGCTCGCCATAAAGCCTCAAATCACTAAGCCCTTATTTACTGCAGGAGTGGCACTCGAGGAGGAGGAATTAAGAGATGGTGCCAGAAACACAGCTCTCACTCGCACACCCCTCCTCCCCCTTCCCGCCTCAAGTCTCACAGCTCACATTATTATCATTAAAGTCCCCTAAATCAATGCTGAAGTTACCATACTTTCGGAGCGGCGCAAGGGCTCTCAGGACAAAATGTTAAATCAGCAGGGCTGCTCTTCCCTGTGGCTGGCCTAGGCTGTCAGGGCGCATTTTCAGGGTCAGGGATTTAAACCCGGTACAGGCATAGTGGGCATTGCGCCCCCTCGTGTGAGCCCCCCACCCTCCACCAGACAAGAGAGTTAAAGTGCCATCAGCCCCCCCCCCCCCCCCCCATGAATCCCCCCCTGGTCTGAACTGGCTCATTTACTTTCATCTACATACCCGTGTTCACATTTCCGAGGCAATGATACCACAATATCACACACAGAAAGGCAGAGCCTCAGTACAGGAGACACAATAGGCAACAAGTTTCTCCCAATACGCAAGGAATGATTCAGGAGGCCAATGACATTCATTTTGGCAGATATCAAGAGGAGCTTTGCATCAGACGATGTGACACATAGCCATAATAGGGAGGTTGGGGGTGGTGAGTTATGAAACAGAGAAAGGCATGTCTGCCTGGACTTTCAGATTGCAGCTCTGATCAGGAGTGGTTTGGCTGGAATCTTTTAAGGGGATGCAATTTAAACATGGCTGGGAGCTAGAGAGCCTCATAAAAGGACACAAATAATGGACTCCCCTGGCGAGGGCTCCACTGAGGTAGGGAAAGCTCCTCCAGCAGGAGAGCAGAGCTGCCAGCCAGCAGCAGTCTGGCCAGGCAGAGTCAGCACATGTCAGCCTTTATGGGGTACGTCAGGGAGCCACTGTTCCCCCGCAAAAACAAAATGGCCACCATCCCTCACTACATACACATTGTACTGTAGGCTACACAAACTCATCCATAATGGATAAAGAAAAGCTAGGTATAAAATGATCTAGAGTTTTAAATAGCACTCACCTCCGCTTGGAAGCCTTTGAGCAACGGAGCTACCAGCTTTCGCAGATCCTGCAATACAAAAAGGGAAAATGATTAGCGTCTCATAACAATGCTACTTTGTGGGAGAGCAAAACACAATACATTCTCATATGGTAAAAAATGGCCAAATCCTCCATTTCCATAGTCTTTAATACCTCAGACATTTGCTTTATCACGACAGTATTGAGCAGAAACCTCTTACAAACTAACCATGTGTTTAGTTTAGAAAAGCCAGGCCCCATTCTCACTACATTCTAAAAAAAAATCCCTGCTGTCAACTCTGATAGATGAGGCAGTGTTACCTTTTGTTCCCAGATCCGGAGCATAGAAATACGTTAAACATATGAAATTGGGGTCCTGATTTGTCAAAACCCTCCCCGAGGGTAGGCTTGTTCTCTGGGAAAAGGTGGGAAGACAAAACAGAGTATATCACCTTGTGCTACCCTTGAATGAGAGCAGAGAGGACGCTCTGTGTACCCTTTTCACTCGTACCCGTATATGGGTTGAAAAAGGCAGATTTGGGGCCTGATAAACAACTAAATTGGACAGTAACAAGCTCTGGCTCTGCGTTTCACAGCGCTGTCTGGGTTTTGACTGACAGCTGTTCTGGACAAAAAGTTGCCCCCCCCCCCGGGCAACTTTTACACATGTTTGGTTGTCTGAGTAAGGGAAATGCTGTAAATGAAGAGGACTACGTATTTTCAAATATGAGACGTTAACGATTATAATAAATACAGCTTCATGTCATACAAGCAAGCCGTGAGTCCTACTGGGCACCTCAAATTTCCACATCATTCCACTCATGTCATATACAGTGTCAACGTTTATGATCCCTATGTTTGATATACAGTTACAAGATGACATGGCGTCATACCCAGAATGTTTGTCTATTGTGAAGAAACGTTGCCGCGGCACACGCACCTGAACGCACTCATGACACATTTCTATGCGTAACAAAATTACAATCCGTTTCCCTGAATTGCATTGCGAAAGCCTAACACTGTAATATCCTATTTTAGAACTTAGCTAGTCATGTCGGCAATACAATAGGCTTTCAAATGATGCCCACCTGACCAGCAGATTGCTATTTATAAAGGTCCGTTTTTGGATTGCGTAAAGAACAACTGTAATTGTGTGATGGCGGGGATGCAGGGCTGTGTTCCAAACAAAACAACAAGTGTGTTTGCACTAATTCCTCAACAAAACAGCTATGAGAGCTTAAAGAAGCACCTTATATTTGAAGACTCTTCTTTGAGTCATAAAAGTGAATTAAAATGATATGTTGCACCTACCCCACATTTCCGAGCAGTATTCTTATCATGTTACTGAATGTATCCAGAGAATTTTCAGATTTAGTTATCAACAAAAGTACAACAGAGCAATGTAATGTCTGGATACAGTCTTGTGTCACATGAACTGTTGTGTCCTCAACTTTGGTCTAATAATTTTCCCACAGTCTCCAAACTGTTACCATGATTATGCATACGCTTTTCATATTTGTTCTGTAAGAAACATTTAAATTTAGCCCTATCCATATAGGCCAATTCCCACGAGTGTAAAGATTTAAAGGAAAAGCGTAGAGGGCAGGCAGCATACATTTATTAGCACATTTTCTCTCTCTCTCATACAGACACACACACACACACACACACACACCCTCTCTCTCCTCCTCGTGCCCTCTTTTCCCCACTGCACACATTCTGCATGACTCAGTTGTTTCTGGTTAAATTACCATTCATGCGAAAAGTAGCGACGCTACATGCAAATGTGAGCTCTGTTCATTAATTAACTTCTAAAAGCACTGTTAGGCCTGAAAAACGGGCCAACTTCAACAGCCGGCTATTTCTGTAGCATTATGTGCCTGCTTAACTTGTGAGAAACTGGGTTGAGAGTCGAATCTGCAGGCTGCGGTAGATGAAAATAAAACTCATTTGAAATGAAGTCACAAAAATAAGAGAATATAGAAGCGCTCCAATCAAAACAAACTGCTCCGTTGTTTCCGACCTTACTCAACCAATGATGAATCTCATCTTGGGCAGTGGAGCGACTGCAACGCCTCGCCATTAAAGTATATCTGATTATGGCCAATTTCAATGTCCATTTGAACAGAGCAGGCGTGTTTGATAGTAAAATTTAATTAAATACGTCTCTGAATAAATCTCAGCTGGGCACAAAAAGGCCTTACATGAGGCCTCCCTATTGGAATGCACAGCATGCTCCAAAACAGAACTGTCCACTGTAACGGAGTTAGCAGCAGCCAGTTAGTGGAGTGCATGCGCCTACACACGTGTGTACACACACACACACACACACACACACACACACACACACACACACACACACACACACACACACACACACTTCTAAATGACTGGCCCACATTAGACAAGTGGACATTTCAGTCACACTCAGGATACAGCAGAGGTGTACTCTGTGACAATAGCAAAGCACATGTGTCCTGTGACACAATATAACCTCTAACCTATTACTGAAACCTTGCGTCATATATTTTAAGGTAATCAACCCTAACTTGCAGGGTAGGCATAACAACTACGTGACATTAAGAGCTTTTAAATGCCTGGGTCTCTGTCGTATCCTCTCTCCACGTCTCACTTTCTCACACTCCATTTTGATAATGTGTTTAGGTGTGCCTCCTTCGACTGGCTGTTGTGTACACCAGTGTGCCCTCTTTCCCCCCTTTCCCTCCCTCCCCTGTTCCTCCGAGGAGCCTCTCTGTCAGACGCTGGGGGCCGGCTGACACAGGCCGTGCTTTGCTGAGCTAAGCTAACGCTAAGCTAACGTTAGCTAGCGTGTTGGACTTTTCCCACTCCCGGGGAGGGAGCAGCTGGGCCTGCTAATCGCCCATCGGCACTGGCTACTGTACAGATGACATTTATGTAAGGGGCCACGTGACAAAGAGGAAACATCGCTCAACATCTGGTTTCAACATAACACTCCTGCCCTGGCCAAGAGAACTCACAAGTCTTTCTGGATCTCGACAGGGACACACGCACTCACACACACACAAAGACAATCTGCTTGAGAACTGCAAATGCAATTGTCCCGAATTTGATAGACAGCCCTTCTGCATAAAACTGATCTTCACATTCTGACTGATGGATAAAAAGGCTTAATGGTAATGATCAAGTGACCAATAATGGCAAGCCCAGTAAACACTGATCTTCATGCCAGAGTGACTGAGGACACACGATTCACAGCAGAGGTATTCAACCTGGGGTCCTGCAGGGGGCCCGCAAAAATATAGATTTAAATTGATTCATATTTATTATTCTTTCCTATGTGTTTTTATGAATATCGCTAGAAACAGAAAATGAATTTTGAATTAAACACCTACAGCAGAAAAGAAGTGAATATGTTCTTCATAATGTCATCTTTATTTCTCAACTTCTAATATTGAGCAAACTACATTAATTGGAGCTAATTACACTTGGAGTACGTAGTGTTGGCTTTGAAAAAGCTACCAGTCGCGGAAAGTGCCGCTGGCTGCTGCTAAGCTTTTTTGACTTGGACATACATTTTAGCCAAAACATGGCTAACCTTTGTTTAACCAGCTAAACAGCTGTCATTAGTGAAAAGGTGTTCTGCGTTATCTTCCCAGATAATAGGCTATGTTAGATTTTCTCATAAAACTTTATAAAAATGTTATTCGTCACACGCTTCGTAAACAACCGGTGTGGACTAACAGTGAAGTGCTTACTTAAGGGCCGTTCCCAACAACGCAGAGAGAAGAAAAGAGAAATAATAGATAACTTGGCTATATACAAGGAATACAAGTACCAAAATGAGGTGAAGGGGTACGAGGTAATTGAGGTAGATATGTACATAAACTATGAATAAAGGGACAGATAGTCAACAGTAGTAGCAGCGTATTTGATGAGTAAAAAAAAGTTTGTGTAAAAAAGGGTCAATACAGATAGTTAAAGAGTTAACCAAATAGCAAGCCGGACAAACTATTTAGTAGTTTTATGGCTTGGGGGTAGAAGCTGTTCAGGGTCCTGTTGTTCCAGACTTGGTGCATGGGTACCGCTTGCCGTGCAGTAGCAGAGAGAACAGTCTATGACTTGGGTGACTGGAGTCTTTGACAATTTTTAGGGCCTTCCTCTGACATCACCTAGTATAAAGGTCCTGGATGGCAGGGAGTTCGGCCACAGTGCTGTACTGGCTCATACGCACTGCCCTCTGTAGCGCCTTGCGGTCAGATGCCATGTAGTCTAAATGCTCTCAATGGTGCAGCTGTAGAACTTTTTGAGGATCTGGGCCCATGCCAAAACTATTCAACCTCCTGAGGGGGGGAGGAGTTGTCGTGCCCTCTTCACAACTGTGTTGGTGTGTTTGGATAGATCCTTATTGATGTGTAGACCAAGGAACTTGAAGCTCTCGACCCGGTCCACTACAGCCCTGGTGATGTGAAGGGGGGCGTGCTCTGCCCTTTGTTTCCTGTAGTCCACGATCAGCTCTTGTGTCTTGCTGACGTTGAGGGAGAGTTTGTTGTCCTGGCACCACACTGCCAGGTCTCTGACCTCCTCCCCTATAGACTGTCTCATCGTCATCGGTGATCAGGCCTACCACCGTCGTGTCGTCGGCAAACTTCATGACGACGTTGTAGTCATGCGCGGCCACGCAGTCGTGGGTGAAAAGAGAGTACAGGAGGGGACTAAGCACGCACCCCTGAGGGGCCCCCATGTTGCGGGTCAGCCTGGCGGATGTGTTGTTACCTACCCTCACCACCTGGAGATGTCCCATCAGGAAGTCCAGGATCCAGTTGCAGAGGGAGATGTTCAGACCCAGGGTCCATAGCTTTGTGAGGAGCTTTGAGGGCACTATGGTGTTGAACACTGAGCTGTAGCGAATTAACCTGTTTGGGCTAGGGGGCAGTATTGAGAATTTTGGAAAAAATATGTGCCCATTTTTAACTGCCTCCTACACCAACTCAGAAGCTAGAATATGCATATTATTGTTCAGGTTTAGATAGAAAACACTGAATTTTCTAAAACTGTTTGAATGGTGTCTGTGAGTATAACAGAACTCCTATGGCAGGCAAAAACCTGACAAGGTTTCATGCAGGAAGTACCCTGTCTGACAAAGAGTCGTGCGTCTTGCATCTGTTTATTGAAAAGTAAGGATCTTAGCTGTAACGTGACAATTCCCAGGGCTCCGATAGGCTCTCAGAACCCGGGAAATACCTGAAGGTTGACGAGGCAGCCTCAGGCTGAAACACATTATCGCCTTTGGTAAGTGGCGGATCAGAGGACCTTTGAATGAGGCGCATGCACGATTCGCTCCTGAGGAGAAATTTAATTCGGCTGTTTAGGCTCAATGCATATTCCCGGTCGGAATATTATCGCTTTTCTACGAGATAAATGGCATAAAAATTGGTTTTAAACAGCGGTTGACATGCTTCGAAGTACGGTAATGGAATATTTAGACATTTTTTGTCACGCCAATGCGCCATGCGCGAGACCGTGATGTAGCATTCTGATAGTGTCTAGAACTCACGAACAAAACGTCGCTGTTTGGATATAACGATGGATTATTTGGGACCAAACCAACATTTGTTATTGAAGTAGAAGTCCTGGCAGTGTATTCTGACGAAGAACAAGCAAGGTAAGAACATTTTTCTTATAGGAAATGTGATTTTGGTGGAGGCTGACCTGGGTGGTTGTCTAAATAGCTAGCCCTGTGATGCCGGGCTATGTACTTAGATTATTGCAAAATGTGCTTCATCCGAAAAGCTATTTTAATATCGGACATATCGAGTGCATAGAGGAGTAATGTATCTATAATTCTTAAAATAATTGTTATGCTTTTTGTGAACGTTTATCGTGAGTAATTTAGCAAACTGTTAGTAAATTCCCCGGAAGTTTGCGGGGGTTATGCTTTTTCTGAACGTCACATGCTAATGTAAAAAGCTGTTTTTTTTATATAAATATGAACTTGATTGAACAGACATGCATGTATTGTATAACACAATGTCCTAGGTGTGTCATCTGATGAAGATCATAAAAGGTTAGTGCTGCATTTAGCTGTGGTTTGGGTTTATGTGACATGATATGCTAGCTTGAAAAATGGGTGTCTGATTATTTCTGGCTGGGCACTCTGCTGACATAATCTAATGTTTTGCTTTCGTTGTAAAGCCTTTTTGAAATCGGACAGTGTGGTTAGATTAACGAGATTCTTGTCTTTAAATAGCTGTAAAATAGTCATATGTTTGAGAAATTGAAGTAATAGTATTTCTAACGATTCAAAAATCGCGCCACTGGATTTCAGTGGCTGTTACGTAGGTGGGACGAGTTCGTCCCACATGCGCCAGAGAGGCTAACAGCATTCTCACGTAGGTGTTCTTTTTGTCCAAGTGGAAAAGGACAGTGTGGAGTGCAATAGAGATTGTGTCATCTGTGGATCTGTTGGGGCGGTATGGGAATTGGATGTCTGGGACGGTGTTGATGTGAGCCATTACCAGCCTTTCAAAGCATGTCATGGCTACAGATGTGAGTACCACGGGCGATAGTCATTTAGACAGGTTACCTGTCTGATGGTTTTGTCGGCGGGCATAGCGGGATTTCTTATAAGCATCCAGGTGTCCTGCTCCTTGAAAGCAGCAGCTCTTGTCCTTAGCTCAGTGAGGATGTTGCCTGTAATCCATAGCGTCTGGTTGAGATATGTACATACGGTCAACAGTGGGGACGACATTGTTGATGCACTTTTAATGAAGCCGATGACTAACGTGGTCAACTTCTCAATGCCATCGGATGAGTCCCAGTACATATTCCAGTCTGTGTTAGAGAAACAGTCTTGTAGCTTAGCATCCGATGGAAAACCAGCAAGACTATTGATGTCCTTGTTCAGCAACATTTTTGAGAAACATAGGATATTACAGTTCTTCAGGTTCCGTTGATAGGATAGTTTTGAATGGAGCTCGTCCAGTTTGTTCTCCCGCGATTGTATATTCGCAATAGAACAGAGGATAGAGGCAGTTTATTTACTCGCCGCTGTTGTTTCATCAGGGTGCCCGTAAGTCGGCCTCTATATATTCGTCGTCACTTTGTCTTCCGAGTGTCGAGGATTAGGTCCTGGTCCGGGGTGAGTAGTATGTCCTGCGCCGCCGACTCATTGAAGTAGAAATCTTTATCCAAATCGAGGTTAGTGATCACGGCTCTTAAGTCCAGAAGCTCTTTTTGTCATAGGAAACGATGACAGAAACATTATTTACCAAAAAAGTTAAGATCAGTGCAAAAAAAAATCACAAAATAGCAAGTTTGGTCAGGAGCCTGTAAAACAGCCTCTGTACATTCCAGCAACATTCTCTGAGAAGAAGGGGGTTAAAATAACGAAATACTATCTACCAAATCTATTAATTTTAAGATGTTGATTACTTCTCCTTTCCAACCACTTAATAAGGGTTGTTATGGCAGTGGCACTGGAGATATCTTTTTTTAATGGTATGGTATACGCCATGTAGATGATGCTGTTTGATCAGGCCAGAAGAGACAGTAGGGTGAAGTATGCCAATGTATATGGAGACGAATGAAGTAGGGATGGCAGTTAAACCTGTAGGCAGCATACAGTACGCAGGCAGGGTAGTATGGTAAATAGCTCCAGAGCGCAAGAGATCGGGAGAGAGGAGTAAAGAGCAGGGCTTCCCCTCTCTCTCTCTCCCTCCCTCTTTCTCTCTCCACCACCAGGGAGCTCCCCGTCCTGGAAACCAGCCCAGAACTCCAGGGAAGCAAGCCTGCAGGTCCCCACACACACACACACACAGTCTCAGCTAGCTGGAGGGAGCAGCGGGAGAGGAGGAAAGAAAGAGGGTGAGGAGTGTAAGGGAGGAGAAGAGGATGAGAGTCTGATTCCAAAATGAGTTCACAAGCTTTACTTCAGACATGGCGGCCATCACCTAACCTTTCCTCAGGGATCCCTCCACTGGCTGCCACCATTTAACCAAATATAATCTAAGCACAACGGCCCCGGTTTCTTCTAGGCCTGCCTTTCTTTCCCCCGGTGACAGTCCAGGACATAGACAATGGCTTCTTTTCATATTCAGCTTTTAAGTAACCCTCTCTCCTCTTTTAATAGTCGACCCACTGAGTGGCTCTCGTTTTGTGTTTGAGTGCACTGGACCTGTGCGGTCATTGTTCAATGAAAAACGCAGCGTACGGTGGAGACCCGGAGGGTGTACTACTCGGACCTACTAGCTCTCATCTCCACGCATATCTGCTCTCCACTATAGAGGTTGGGCTACAGCATTAGTCTACGTCATGAGGAGAGAGAAAGCGCCTGGGTTTAGGAATATTGCAGCATTTGCGTCATTTATGTTTTTTTTGTTGCCTGTGTTGAGGGTTTCAAGCGAGGGCACTTGTTTTGTACAGAACATAAAATGGTATTTGAACTGAAGTGAGAAAGAGGGAAATAGCATGTCTATTCCTTGAGGGTGGAGAGCTGCTCTCCCTCCATTTCTCCCTTTATCTTTTTTTCTCCCCTCGCCATCCCTACCACGGGTTAATCTCGGTTAACCCAGAACTAAAGTCTTGCGTAACTGGTCAGCTTCTCGATTAAGTTCTGGATCCATACGTGTTAAGAGAAGAGATGGTAGAATGATGAGTGGAACCGGAACCCTCTTTGTAAGTGAAGGGCACATTTTTTATTTATTTAACTCAGCGAATGTCCCCTCCCCTTCCGAAATTGGAAAGATGCTAACACCTGCGAAATCAGGATTTGTCCAAATAACCTGTGACGAAAAACCCAAATCGTTATCCCACACATTCCATTCCTTACCGACAGATTCTATGGTACCAGTTATGTTTACGTAACTCTGTCAACGAGAGATTAAAAATGGGGTTAGCACCATGGAGGGATTTCTCGCTCTCTTCCTCCCGCTTTCCACCACTCCGTCCTTTTGCCACTGGGTCACTGTTGCACCATGGCAAGAGTTCTCTCTCTTTCCCCCACTCTCTGCCACTGGGTCTGTAAGCCAAGTGGCTGCTTGCCAAGCCTCACACTGGCTGTGGCCTGGCCTGGCTGAGGCCAACCCCCGTGTCTGGGCTACAGGCTGGCTACAGGGGGCAGACGAGTCAGCGGTCAGGGGCAAGGGGGCTCATGACTCAGCCAATGACCTGCACATCAGTGCCCGCGAGAGAGGGTCCCACCGGCCCTGACATGACAGAGGGCAAAAAGAGGAAAGACAAGAGGATGAGACAGCGAATGAAAGAGGGAGGGAGAGAGGGAGGGAGGGAGGGAGGGAGGGAGGGAGGGAGGGAGGGAGATTGAGAGATTGAGATTGACTGAAGATGAAATGGAAAAGGGGGAATATGAATGAGTACACAGGGAAAGAGTTGGACGAAACATCCTTTACATCTCTCTTTCCTCAGAGACCTCTCAGCTAAAACAATCTCCCACTTCCGCCAATAGCCAGCACCCCCCCCCCCCCCCCCACCACCACACACACATACAGCATCTTTAATGCAGGGCCATGAATGGAGGAGGGTTGTGTTGGTTGGTTCCAGAGAAATTATGGAGTGAATAATTCATGACTGACGAGGCTTTCTCCTCAGGCGGCGTCTGGCGCTCCCTACTCTCTATTCGTACCAGTGTGGTCCCGGCTCTCTCTCTCACTCTCCCTTTCTTTCTTTTCCCTACCCTCCTCACCATTGCGCACGACTCCAACAACATCATTAAGTTTGATGACGACACGAAGTTGGTAGACTTGATCACTGATGACGATAAGATAGCCTATAGGGAAGAGGTCAGAGACCTCGTGTGTCCACATCACTAAGGATCTATCATGGTCCACACACCACAACACAGTTGTGAAGAGGGCACGACAATGCCTCTTCCCCCTCAGGAGGCTTTTGGCATGGGCCCTCAGATCCTCAACAAGTTCTACAGCTGCACCATTGAGAGCATCTTGACTGGCTGCATCCGCTTGGTATGGCAACTGCTTGGCAACCGACTGTAAAGGTGCTACAGAGGGTAGCGAGTACAGCCCACTACATCCATGGGGCCAAGCTTCCTGCCATCCAGGACCACTATACCAGGCGGTGTCAGAGGAAAGTCCTAAACATAGTCAAACAGTCCAGCCACCCAAGTCGTAGACTGTTGTCCCTCTTACCGCACGGCAAATCGGTACTGATGCACCAAGTCCGGAACCAACAGGACCCTGAATAGCTTCTACTTACAAGCCATAAGACTGCTAAATAGTTTGTTCAATAGTTAACCAAAAAGCTACCCGGACTGTCTGCATTGACTCTTTTTGCACAAACTTTTTGACTCATCACATACTCTGCTGCTACTGTTTAATATCTATCCTGTTACCTAGTCACTTTATTCTTAGTTATATGTTCATATCTACCTCAATTACCTCGTACCGCTGTACATGGACTCAGTACTGGTATCCCATGTATATAGTCAAGTTATCGTTACTCAGTGCATTGATTATCATTTGTATTATTACATGTTATTACTTTTCTATTATTTTGCTATTTTCTCTCTCTGCATTGTTTGGAAGGGCCCGCGAGTAAGCATTTCACTGTTAGTCCACACATGTTGTTTACCAAGCATGGGATTAAAAACATTTGATCCCCTTCCTTTTCCACTCCCTATGTTTCTAATTTCCTCACCACTTTCTCTTTCATTTTCTTCCACTCTTGTACTCTCTTTGATGATCACCTTGCACTGGCTAAGGTGATCTTTTTGTAGGATGTGTGGCGGAGGGTGAGGAACCTGGTGTCCTGAAGCAGAGCGACTGAGCTGCCCGTGTCAGTGTGACAGCAGTAGAGTTACCAGGGAGTGAGTGAGTGAGTGAGTGAGTGAGTGAGTGAGTGAGTGAGTGAGGGAGTATGTACAGTTGAAGTCGGAAGTTTACAAACACCTTAGACAAATACATTTAAACTCAGTTTTTCACAATTCAGTTTTTCACAATTTAATTCTAGTAGAAATTCCCTGTCTTAGGTCAGTTAGGATCACCACTTTATTTTAAGAATGTGAAATGTGAGAATAATAGTAGCGAGAATTATTTCTTTCACCTTTTATTTCTTTCATCACATTCACAGTGGGTCAGAAGTTTACATGCACTCAATTAGTATTTGGTAGCAATGACTTTAAATTGTTTAACTTGGGTCAAACGTTTCAGGTAGCTTTCCTCAAGCTTCCCACAATAAGTTGGGTGAATTTTGGCCCATTCCTCCTGACAGAGGTGGTGTAACTGAATCAGGTTTGTAGGCCTCCGTGGTCACAGGCGCTTTTTCAGTTCTGCACACACATTTTCTATAGGATTGAGGTCAGGGCTTGGTGATGGCCACTCCAATACTTTGACTTTGACTTCTAAGGTGTATGTGTAACACGTGTGAAATGGCTAGCTAGTTAGCGGGGTGCGTGCTAATAGCGTTTCAAATCGGTGACGTCACTCGCTCTGAGACCTGAAGTAGTTGTTACCCTTGCTCTGCAAGGGCCGCAGCTTTCGTGGAGCGATGGGAAACGATGCTTCGACGGTGGCTGTTGTCGATGTGTGCAGAGTGTCCCTGGTTCGAGCCCAGGTAGGGGCAAGGAGAGAGACGGAAGTTATACTGTGACATATGTAAACTTTCGACTTCAACTGTAGACACACACACGTTTGGGTTCACTTAGAAATGTCCTTGTTTTTTTAAAGAAAAGCACATTTTGTTGTTCATTAAAATAACATTCAATTGATCAGAAATACAGTGTAGACATTGTTAATGTTGTAAATGACTATTGTAGTTGGAAACAGCTGATTTTTTATGGAATATCAACATAGGCGTACAGAGGCCCATTATCAGCAACCATCACTCGTGTTCCAATAATCAAAGTTCATCATCTTAAAAGACTAATTGATCCATTAGAAAACCCTTTTGCAATTATGTTAGCACAGCTGAAAACTGTTGTGCTAATTAAAGAAGCAATAAAACTAGTTGATTATCTGGAGCATCAGCATTTGTAGGTTCGATTACAGGCTCAAATGGATAGAAACAAAGCACTTTCTTCTGAAACTAGTCAGTCTATTCTTGTTCTGAGAAATGAAGGCTATTCCATGCGAGAAATTGCCAAGAAACTGAAGATCTGGTACAATTCTGTGTACTACTCCCTTCACATAACAGCGCAAACTGGCTCTAACCAGAATAGAAAGAGAAGTGGGAGGACCCGGTGCACAACTGAGCAAGAAGACAAGTACATTAGAGTGTATAGTTTGAGAAACAGACGCCTCACAAGTCCTCAACTGGCAGCTTCATTAAATAGTACACACAAAACACCAGTCTCAACGCCAACAGTGAAGCGGCGACTCCGGGATGAGGCCTTCTAGGCAGAGTTTCAAAGAAAAAAACATATCTCAGACTGGCCAATAAAAATAAATGATTAAGATGGGCAAAAGAACACAGACACTGGACAGAGGAACTCTGCCTAGAAGGCCAGCATCCCGGAGTCGCCTCTTCACTGTTGACGTTGAGACCGGTGTTTTGTGGGTACTATTTAATGAAGCTGCCAGTTGAGAACTTGTGAGGTGTATACATTAACTGTATACATTTCATACACCAAGGTATTTTTTAAATGTTCTATTTATATCTGTAAATCAACCAATGAAATCAAGCCACACACGGCCATGACTACAGACACCTGTGCGTGTCTTTTCAAAGTATATAAATAGGTGACCCGCAGTGTTTGTCACTATACTCTGATGAAGACAGCTTGTCTGTCGAAGCGCTGGTTATAGAATTATTGCATCTGAGCTCCTAGAGCGTGAGGCTCTCCTTTTCAACTTCTGATCATGACAAATTCAAATGATCTCAGACATATTCGCCCATGTAACTGGACAGCATAATAGTCCCTTTCACATTGATCAGAATCCCAGGGAGAACAGGAATGTGTTAACAGGAGAATATCAGAGGTCGGGTTATGCGTTCTGTTCCTGCACTAACGTGTCTCCACTCCATTGCATCCCTCCACTTAACAGGCTAAAAACACCACTGGTTCTCTCTATATTTCTGAAGGAATCAGTAGGGAAGGAGTAGATAGGCCTAGGTAGTGGGTTAATTCTCCACCTCCGTCGTTGAGGGGGAAGGCCTGACCCCTGCTTGTCTTCCCTTGCTGATTGGGTTTGCCGAGCCCATCTGACAAAGTCAGAAGACATTAGCCTGCTTCTTATTCCAGGGGGCCGGGCAGGCCAGGCTGGGTGCCACACAGCTAGGCTACACCTGCTACACCTCGGCAGGACAAAGAGAGCAGAGCAGGAAGCAGTGATGAATGAGAGGAGACTCCAATGATAAGAGAAACGCCGCCCGCCCTTCGCCGCTACAGGAAATAGAACCTCGACACTCTGGGAGAGCGCCAATTACAGAACTCGTCCCTGTCAACGACCCCCCCCCCCCCCGATAGCAAACACTTTAGAAGTCGTTTTACAAAATGGTGACTCAATGGCACCAGACGTTTTACACACACAACCTTGGATGTCAGACACTTTATGGGTTATTTTACTAATGCATTCTCAAGTAGCAGACAATTCACAGAGTAGACTAGACCTATTCTACAAACCCCTATCACAATACCAAGTCCTTTACATGTTGTTTCACAAACACCGACTGAACAGAATATCAGACAATTTATATGTTGGGGTTAGACAGACAGTCTCCACAATACCAGAAGACAGAGCTATTTTACAAACATTGGCAGAGGCTATACAAACACTATTCTGGTACTAGACACTTCACAAACACCACTACCCCAATACCAGACACTCACTGCTCAAATATAATACAATCAACTTCAAACACCTAACTGGCATACAATGCATTATCCTCACAGCCGGTTACAGACATACAGACACCCTGACAACACATCTCACTATGTCTCTGGAGACCCCCAGACACAGACTCAATCCGTTTTATTATCAATAGGCAGACCCCTCCCTCACAAGAGACAGACCCCCCTCCTCCACTGCTCTGCAAACACCATCCACCGTGCCGCATCTGGAGGTGGCCAGATCCACTCACAATTAAAGGCCCGGCTCTTTGACCTCCCCTCATTGAACTTCTGCCAAAGGCCAACAACCATTATGTCAGACCGGGGGGAAAGAGCCTGATGTGGGAAATGCCAGACATTTAGTATACCGCCCCTAACTTTGTCACAGAAAATGACCAACCATGGCTATATCTGTGTTTGACAACATGTAAGACCAAAATGAGAGAAACATGGGTAGTTTAAGGAATAATCCACCTCACTATTGTGGTTGTAAATTGATACCTAACAAACAGGGGGTTGAGGGGATGGGGTAGTCTCAGGGTCAAGTGGACTGGGGGAGGCTGGAGGGAGGGGGTACGTGAGAGCCGGCCAGAGACACAGACACCCCTCTCCACCCCCCTGCTGCCCTCTCTTGCCCCAGACGCTTGTCTAGGAATGAGGTCACGACTCTCCCATAGTCCCCACACAAAGGGCTGTAGTGTCGGGCTGCCCCGTTGGTCCCCAGAGCTGGCCAGCCAGCCTGTCAACCAGCCAGCCTCATGGCCAGCATCTTCTCCCCACAGATGCTATGCTGGGCTGGGCCACCATCCACCGTCCTCAACACCCCAGACAATACAATCAATCACCACCGCTCCCAATGAAGAGACACCCATCCTCTGCCCCCACGCCGTACCACAAACAAAAGCTGTCCAAGGTTTTTGAAATGGCAGGGTTGGCCCGTCATCGCGGCTGAATTTTATTAAGAATTTAGATGCCCCCATCTTGGCTGTGTAGAGACATTTTAAACCCCCTGCAATTCTAAGGGGCCTGGTTGGGTTTCTACTAGCTAACATATGGAATTGTTTTAAGATGGTTGAACCAAGGATCATTTAGCTATTTGATTTTGAATTGTAGGACCCATGTAATTATTTAAAAATATATATAAAACAATTACTTGATGAAACATTGAATTTGGCCTTACTGCCATTAGCCCATAGAAACGCATTCAATAACATATCCATACATGGCAAAACATATCTGAGCGATATAAGAAAGCTCAGGAAATTATTCTTATTTAGCCATATTTAACAGCGCCTTCAGAAAGTATTCATACCCCTTGACATATTCCACATTTTGTTGTGTTACAGCCTGAATTCAAAATGGATGAAAAAATATATATTCTCACCCATCAACAAACAATACAGAAATATATCATTTATAAGTATTCACACCCCTGAGTCAATACGTTACAATCATCTTTGGCAGCGATTACAGCTGTGTGTCATTCTAGTTAAGTCTCTAAAGAGCTTTGCACACCTGAATTGCACAATATTTGCACAGTATTCCTTTATTTATTATTCAAAGTCCATCAAGGTGGTTGCTGATCATTGCTAGACAGCCATTTTCATGTCTTGCCATAGATTTTCAAGACGATTTAAGTCAAAACTGTAACTAGGCCACTCAAATCAAATGTATTAGTCACATGCGCCGAAAACAACAGGTGTAGACCTTACAGTGAAATGCTTACTTACAAACCCCTAACCAACAATGCAGTTTAAAATTACAAATAAGAAATAAAAGTAATAAAAGTGAAGAGTGATACGCATTGATGTGTTGGATTTTCCCAAAACATAACCCTTTGTATTCAGGACATAAAGTTAATTCCTTTGCCACATTTTTTGCAGTTTTACTTTAGTGCCCTATTGCACAAATGTTTAGGAATAATTTTATTCTGTACAGCCTTCCTTCTTTTCACTCTGTCATTTAGGTTTGTATTGTGGTGTAAGTACAATGTTGTTGATCTATCCTCAGTTTTCTATCACAACCATTAAACTCTGTTTTAAAGTCACCATTGGCCTCATGGGGAAATCCCTGAGCGGTTTCCTTCCTGTCCGGCAAATGAGTTAGGAAGGATGCCTGTATCTCTGGGTGTATCCAAAGTGTAATTAATAACTTCCCCATGCTCAAAGGGATATTCAAGTGTCTGTCTTTGTTTTTTATTTAATATTAAAACACACAATCTACCTGCAGTGAAGCCGCTCAACATTTACATTACATTCAGTCATCTAGCAGACTCCCATCCAGAGAGACTCACAGGAGCAACCAGGGTCAAGCGCCCCGCCCAAGGGCACGTCGACAGATCTCCAACAAGTCAAATCTGGGACCCGAACCAGCAACCTGTCGGCCACCGGCCCAAGCTCCCAACCACCAGGCCACCAAACATCCCCCCACAGTTCCCCCTCAACCATCCAAGACCTCCCCCCACAGTCCTCCCTCTGAAAAAAACAATGCGCCAACAACATGAACAAAAGAGGAAAAAAACAAAAACAGCATTACAAAAACAAAAGACATCAAGGACAACAAAAATGTAACTAGCAAGGCCGACTGTATAGGTTTGAGCGCATGTGTGGCACTATTTACATGTGTGTATGTGGGTTTGAATGAGTGTGTGTGTGTGTATGCATGCATGCATGCGTACTCACGTACAAGCACCTGTGCAGATTCAGCCTAAGGCAAACAGGCATTGGATGTAACAGCGGCCCCCCTCAGCGTCATTCAAACATACTTTTTTTGTTTATTTTGACTTTATTTTTTACTTTTATCTTCAACCGTCATTCTACCCCCCGCCCACTCCCACATCCCACATCCCACCCCTCAGTTTACCTCAGCCCATCCCACCCATGTTCATTTTTACCTATCTACCAATAGGTGCCCTTCTTTGTGAGGCATTGGAAAACCTCCCTGATCTTTGTGGTTGAATCGGTGTTTGAAATTCACTGCTCGACTGACCTTACAGATAATTGTGTGTGTGGTGGAGATGAGTTTTTTTTAAAATCATGTTAAACACTATTAATGCACACAGAGTGAGTCCATGCAACTTATTATGTGGCTTATTAAGCACATTTTTACTCCTGAACTTATTTAGGCTTACCATAACAAAGGGGTTGAATACTTATTGACTCAAGACATTTCAAATTTTCATTTTTTATTATTTGTAAAAAATAAAAATCTAAAAACAAAATGTGGAAAAAGTTTCTGGAAGGCATTTTACTTCGATTCATTTTTTAAACTGGTACCGGGCTACCTTCAGACGAGGCTTGTGAGGCTTGTGGGCGTCCTAGAGCAAAACAAGAACCTCACTTTTCGATTGTGGGGTCATATTAGTGTGTAGCCTAAACTGTTTGGACGCTACAGACAGAAGTTTACAGATCGGCGGTACAGACTTCAGATGCTACAGACGTATTCGTAAGAAGACAGATTTTCGGGATGTCTCCTGGTCTGACAAACATCGCTGTAGCTCTGCCACCTTCCACCGCAGATGTGGAAGGCCGATATTGGCGGATGCGGTGGATTGAGACGCAGGCCATGCAACAACAAAAATCTGTAGCTTTGACGGATTTTGATGAGGATATCTTTCAATTCTCAATGGAGCAGAGATATATTTTTACAGTTTTAAAGCAAATTTCCTGCAATTCTACATATTCTACCATGGAGCTGAGAGAAAATGTTGCACTTTTAAAACACATTTTCTGCAATCGTATGCATTTTGCCATAGCTAATAGTGTGTTATTTTTCTCAAACATAATAACAAAACATGTTATATTCTCCCTGACTGTCTAGCTTATTGACTGAATACTTGTTTTTTAGTGAGCAGTTTCTAGTCCAGCAAGGAAAAGTGATTTACGATTTACGATGCAGTTAGCTTACTAACCTTATTTGCTGTTAGCGAGCTTGCTGGCTAACTTCTGCTAACACACTACAATCCGATGCCTATGTCGACTACTAGAATGCTTAAGACAGCGCTGAATGAACACGTATTCGATAAGAGCTACCGGCTTTGTTATGAGAATATAATCATATATATGCGTTGTTACTGTGGACGTCATGCATTTAGCTTACTAATGTCGGGTAACTGTAGATTCGATGTCCCCTATATATATATATGCTACACTGGAGGTTTTTCTTTCATTGTTTTAAGCCATCTGGCATAATGCGTAAACCTAAGCTTTAGGGCATAACTTAAGTGTGCCGAATAGCCTACACGCCAATTGCCAAATGTTTTTGGGAACGGGCAGAAAAAGTTGAAAACGTTGATCCACGGAGGCAAAAAGGACAATGTCGGAGTTTAATTCAATAAGAGAAAAGCTGCGAAATGGAGAGTTGAAAATAATGAGAAGAAAGGGCCAGAAAAGTAATGTTTGGGAAACATTTGGTGAAGTGGTAAAATAGAATGATAGCAGTGTTATGTTGTGTGATGATTGTGAGGTGCTATACAAATTCCACAGCCACAAGACGGGGACTTCAAATAGGCCTATAGCACGTCAACGGAACTGGAGCCTACTGGTCAGATGGTTAAATGGAAACTTATATCTGGACACTGACTTTAAGTCTATAACCTCTCACATTGCCTAAATATGAACTCCTGCAGAATTAAGCATTTCTTGCAGTAAAATGATACACCAAAAAGTAGTCAAAATGTGGACTCGGGATCAGGTACAGGAGCGGAGAAATAGGATTTATTTCTTTCAGCATTTTGAGAGAATGCAAATGTGCAGTTCGATACCATCTGGGGAGGTACTGTCTTTATTAGCATCATAAAAGCCGCTTGCATTTCAACCACATAAAATATGCATCCAAACCGAACTGAAATCTTATCAGAGACGTGTTGAGTCGTTTTCACAGCTATCTATTTCCTTACAACCGGTCAAACAGATGTCACAGAAAATCTTTCCTTTTTTAGTTTTTTATTTATTGCATTTTTACCCATCACTATACTTCTGCGAAAGAACCAGAGATAACAGAGAAATGTTTACCGATGTCAAATAGATTAAAGCATTCATTCCATCGATTTACGACATTCTGGTGAGCAACGGTTCATTTAGTCTTCTTGGGCATCATATATTGACAGAAGAGAAGCTGCATCTATCTAATTATAGACAAGTTGATTAACAAATAGCCTACCAAAATGTTGAAAATTATAAGCAGAAACATTTCTAAATCAGGCCGCAAAAAAATTCGTTCTGGCGTCTCTGATTGTAGTTTACAGCGCAATTTCTATATTAGCGGGTCGGATGCGAGCCTCAGATTTTCACATACAGTCGGGCGGTTGCAGATGGGTGGGTTATTAGCAATTGCAGGCGGGTGCAGATGAACAAACATCTGACCCGCGCACCACTCGGGCGGACGCTCTACCTTTGTTATTTCAATATGGTTGGGGCCACATCTCAGCTTGTTATGGAAGAATGTTCATAACATCACGTTCAGCCAGGTTACCTTACATCGACATGTTAAACAACGTTGTAGGTTGAGTTTTTCAGATCCACTTTAAATTCACACGGAATGCGTTATTCCATCCCGGATTATTATTACTAATAGACGCTTAGGTAGCCCGCCCAAGGATTTCAAGGGCAGAAAAATGCCTGATCTTAAAGACTAGAGGGGGGAAATATAGGTCTGACCATTTGTTTGGTCTGCAGAGAATGAAAATAGGATATTCTATACAGAGTAAACAAACACGAAGGATGGCAAGAGGGGAAAAACGGGGGAAGGGATCTTTTCTGTTGCAATTAGTTCTGATGAGCAGGTCTGCTTGGCAGTCTGCTTTTGAGGACCTATTTTTAGCCATAGCTTCAGAAGAAAAACCTGTGATGCAGCCATGCAGATCAGAATGAGGGGAAGAGGAGGAGAAATGCATGCCCCTCTGCTGCTGGGCAGTGTGTGTGTGTGTCAATGCAGTCGGCACCTTGCTACATCAAGGGCCTTCAGATAACCAAAGGGGTTATGCAGTGCACACCATGCAGTGCACTTTTAGCCTCTTCCCCACTCTATTCCTCTGTAAACCTCTGCCTCTTTCCTCCCATCCCTCTCCTTCCCCTGTTCTAGGCAGCAGCTGGTAATGCAGAGATTACAGGCTGACTGAAGTGCCGAAACATCCCAATGTCATTAACAGATCAGGCTGTAATGTTCAGTTGCTTTCCTTGACACACACACACACACACACACACACACACACACACACACACACACACACACACTATTTACCAACAGCTGGAGCGTTAGAAGGACCAAGTGTCAGACAGGGGAACATGTGGCAACGATCTTTGTGAGGTACCAACTACAACATACTGAGAGAGGAGAGAGGAGGGGGGGGGGGGCTGCATAATTGTTAGCAGTCACTTCAAAAGGTTACCCAGTGGAAACAAGCCCCAGTCCTCGTAAAACCTTCAAACACTATTTCATTTTGCGTGATGATCTTCGGCTGCCCTGTAATTGTGTTAGGCAGGAGCGCAGACGGCCATACCTGATGAATAAATAACAGCCCATAGTCCTCACACTGAGGATAGTCATTCTACTGTGCTGGTAGAAAACGACCGGAAGAGAGAAAGAGTGGATACATCGAGAGGAGGAGGTAACTCTTCGGGACGTGCTGAGTAAATGTTCCGAGCAGACACTGAAAAGAGGATTTGGGGGGGGTAGAAGGGATGGAAATGTCAGGGAGAAACATTTACAGAGAAACTAACATGGACCACCTCTGAAATATTTAGGGACGGAGAGTGCTATGACTGTAGAGGGAGAACGCACATACTCATACTGACATGACACACACACAACGAAAGAGCAAGAGAGATGGACCAAAAAAAGACAGGGTTACACCTAAGAGAGTGAGGTGTTTGCCCTGAGGAATGGCATAACAGAAGTGGTGAGACAGGTGTGGTGAGACAGGACATCTTTCTGTGGGCTGGGAGAGGAGGCCTTCTAGGGTTTATACTGTACTGTATGTACGGCAGGGAGACAGCTAGTGGGGGAATGTATAACTAGCAGGAAGAGTGTAACCTGATGACTGAAAACACAATACACACGGCTAACGTAACCACAGCACAACAACAGTCCTCATTTGTCACCCGGGCCCCCCTCCAGAGCCATCAGGGGATTGTCACCAGAGGGGGGGCACCAAATGCCCATACCAGATAAGAGACACCGCCCGATTGGATTGGAAATCCCTACTTCCTCAACAGGGTGAACAGTGCCCCTCTATCTGCCAGCACAAACCAGCCACACACACACACACGCACACGCGCGAGCAGCAGGACCCCGGCTCGCTGCAGGATCCCCAACCACCAGTGAAGGTGAAGTCAGCCCAATGCCAAGACTATATATACACTGCAATTTGTTACCGCGGAAAAACCATCTGTTTCTCCGTATCGTGATTCTCAGAGGGCAAATTACGGCCAGCGCTCAAAATATAACATCAATTTCATCCATTAGCTATTCATAATTTCAAAATCAGTAACAAGCACTGGGGCATTGCCGGCAGGCAGCGCGACAGACGGCTTCTTCACTGTCGCCTGGGTCCTAGCAACCGGTGGGGACAGAGGGGAGGGAAACACACACGCAACCCGCTTAATGTTTAATTGACAATGGCAGTTGTTGGGCAACGGAAACCAAAAATCGCACAAAGTCCTATCCAGTTATTGGAATAAGCCTCCTCAGACGTCAGCAGCAGAGTACAAATTTTTCAATCAATGTTTTTATTTTTCTTGGCAGGCCTCTCTGGGGGCAATTACAAAGGGGGAGCGTATACTGTATGCATGAATGTCAAACGTTAACCGAGGAAAAAAGACTCCCTGGTAGACATTGGCTGTGAAAGTAATCTGCCTGGTAAGAAAGTCTATATCGCTTCAGTCGGTAAGTAAATAGTGAAGTAATAGTCAAGCAATAACTTTTCCCTCCATGGTAACTAGCAGCAAAAAAAAAAAAGAGATTTTAAGACCAATAGGACAAATTGGCGGTTCGCTACTGGTATTTTCAAACCATCAAAAGGCCCATTGCTAATGGAAAACTTTTCAGTAAATCTTTCACCTTCACCTCAGAGAGCTCCTGACTCACGTCTTTGGGGGGGTTTGACTTACAGAGGGCTTCATATGAGTCCCTGGGAAACCAGAAACTAGCCAATTTGTTGCCAAGCTCTTTCAACCAAGGTTACATTTATGCACTCTTAAGGTCAGGGGGGGGGGCCAGCCGCAGCCAGGGCTTATTCTTGGCATAGGGGTCTGACCTTGTGTGTGTCTTTGGAGAGAAAGAGTGTGTGTGTTTCAACCCCCCCACTCCTCCCTCTCTACCCAAGTTTACCAGTAACTCTGGAGCGCTGCTGCACCTTGAGACCTGCCTAATAGATGAGCCAGTGAGAACCGCTGGGTGCCGTTCCTGCACCGACTGCACTTTCCCCCCACAAAGTGTATTCTTTATTTATCGCCAAAGTAAGTGGTCAGAGGGGTGTCGTGAAAACCCGGAGACCTCTCAAAAAATGTCTGAGAGGATTCCTCTAAATTGGGCAAGACACAAGTGAGAGAGAGAGAGATAGGAGAGAGATAGGAGAGAGATAGGAGAGAGATAGGAGAGAGAGATAGGAGAGAGAGAGAGATAGGAGAGAGAGATAGAGATAGAGAGAGAGATAGAGATAGAGAGAGAGATAGGAGAGACTCCCTTCACCCCAATGTCACCGCTGTGAGAGAGACTTAATAAGTGGGAAGGGGCCAAGACCGGGACTGGAGCCCTGGACTCCATTAGAGGGTCATGGCGGCGCCCTGTAAAGGCGCAGAACAAACAGAGTAAACACATTAACGTCACTCTTCGCCTCTACGGATGGCTGCATTCACAGACACTGACTCATCAGCACAATAATGAGAAATGGAGGAGGCTTGGCCAGGCCAGGCTGTGCTGGCAACCCCCCCCCCCCCCCCCACCCCACCACCACACACAACCCCCCCACCCCCCCCCCACCACCACACACACCAGGGTTTCCGTTAGCCGGTTAATTGCCTGCATTTGTTTACGCTTATTGGTCTATAGGTTAATTTTCATAATTTCTTTTAATTAAATTGGTCTGTGTGAATTTTCGTTAGTCATTACGTATCTTATTTATCCAACAGAACTATTTCACATGCGCAAAGCCTATTTCGAGCTGGATTTCTCCTGCAGCTCCTCAGCTGGTTGCTGCTGGAGTAAAACGTGCTTTTTTAAGCCCATTCATTGTTCAACAATTCTAAATGCAATCTGTTAAAAACAGTTTTGGTGCGCAATTAAAAAGAGCTACTATTTATATTTCCCAACTGGTAATTTAAGCGGGACTCCCATTCAACTGCAGGCAACAGGCTATCAGTGTGTCACCCACCACTTTACAATGTGAGTTGGAGGCAGTGTGCATTTTGAAAACAAACAGAATTGTTTGAAACCTGAATGTTGTATTTCATATTATGAGGCATGCCTTTAAAAGTAGCTTATAGGCAAAATCCTACCATGAAAACGTGGAGGCAATTATTTTCAAAAGCATACCATAATATATATATATATATCTCTATATATATATATCTCTATCTCAATGTGATACAGTGAAGACAGACACTATCAGATGAGATGATAGCTAACCTAGTTTGTCTAACTTGTGTGAGTCGGATTGGCTACTGTCTCGCTCTCTCTCTCTTTCTCCCTCCCGCCAGAATTGGCCGACATGAGGAAATCAGTCAATTGTAATAAATGCATTAGGCCCTATAGCTTATGCCTGCCCATACCATAACCCCACCATGGGGCACTCTGTTCACAACGTTGACATTAGCAAACCACTCACCCACACGACGCCATACACACGGTCTGGGGTTGTGAGGCCGGTTGGACGTACTGCCAAATTCTCTGAAACGACGTTGGCGGCGGCTTATGGTAGAGAAATGAACATGGACATTCCTGCAGTCAGCATGCCAATGGCACGTTCCCTCAAAACTTGAGACATCTGTGGCATTGTGTTGTGCACAATTTTGAGTGGCCTTTTGTCCCCAACACAAGGTGCACCAGTGTAATGACCATGCTGTTTAGTCAGCTTCTTGATATGCCACACCTGTCAGGTGGATGGATTATTTTGGCAAAGGAGAAATGCTCACTAACAGAGATGTAAACAAATTGGTGAACAAAATTTGAGAGAAATAAGCTTTATGTGCGTATAGAACATTTACGGGATCATTTATTTCAGCTCAAGACCAACACTTTACATGTTGCATTTAGATTTTTGTTCAGTATACAATATAATAATATACATCATATTATTTGAATAGTGAAATAATTTCAAATACCCAACCCTACACATCAATGATTGGCAGCCATTTTGTTCAAGCTCAAAAATGTTTATTTTTATATCAGTATTGGTGCCAAACGCCTCGCACCCCTACCCAAACAACCCTGCGGCAGGTGGATAATCATAGTGGCGGTTCAGTGGAAAATGTAGCTACTACACCTTTTCCCACAGCGAGAAACAATATTATCATTCATAATAATAGAGTTACTGTATTCTGCAAAAAACTCAATTCCATTACAGCCACAAGAAAACAGTGATCGCATTGAGTCATGCGTTTCTGGCTGGCTAAAAATACAGTGCTGTTACTTGCTAATAACCTGCGGCCATGCCACCTCAGAAGAAGGGAGGGTGACACATAACAACATGGTTTTGGGATACAGAGGGAGGTGGGGGTGAGTGGGGGCTGGATGGTGGACAATGGGTGTCATTGCTGGACGGCCTGCTACTTATTGCCATTTATCGACGCAGAATGCGCGAGGAGTAAAACACACATTTACCTAAACCACACACTCATAAGATGTCACAGGAAGGCCAAAACGATCATCAAGGACAACAACCACCCGAGCCACTGCCTTTTCACCCCGCTACCATCCAGAAGGCGAGGTCAGTACAGGTGCATCAAAGCTGGAACAGAGACTGAAAAACAGCTAATATCTCAAGGCCATCAGACTGTTAAACAGCCATCACTAACACAGAGAGGCTGCTGCCTACATACAGACTTGAAATCATTGGCCACTTTAATAAATGGAACACTAGTCACTTAAATAATGTTTCCACATCTTGCATTACTCATCTCATATGTATATGCTGTATTCTATACTATCTATTGCATCTTAGCCTATGCCGCTCTGTCATTGCTCATCCATATATTATATGTATATATTCTTATTCCATTCCTTTACTTAGATTTGTGTGTATTAGGTATTTGTTATGGAATTGTTAGATATTACTGTTAAATATTGCTGCACTGTCGGAACTAGAAGCACAAGCATTTCGCTACACTTGCAATAACATCTGCTAACCATGTGTATGTGACCAATAAGATTTGATGCACCAGGGGCGGACTGGGACAAGAATTCGGCATTGGCATTTTGTCCACACCACATCACTGCACGCACCGCCAACTCCTCCCCCACCCCCACGGCGGGCCACCAGCCATACACACCCAATCCTTGCACTTACACCCAGTCGTCCTGACACATACAGTAGCATTGGCAGTACAGTACATTTCTTAACTATTTCTGTACTGTGACTGGTGAGACACGGCCCTTGTCTTTTTTAACCAGATCATGTTTAAAACAAATACAATATGTAAAAACACCACTGGAGATACAACCACTACAAGTGTGCCTCTGCTCTAGCCATTTGTTTGCCTCCCTGTTGTTCTGTCTATCGGTCTCAGCATCTTCTCTGCTGTCACTCAGTGTGTCTTCTTGTTCTCTGTCTGTCTGCCTGTCTTATATGTTATAAAAGCCAAGCTAATGACTTAGGCTACATATTGCAAATTAGTGCCTGTCATACGTGACCTGTTTCAGGAAACTAGGCGTATGTCGCAAGTCATGACTTCACAGGAGAGACATTTTAACGTTTAGTTTTTTTTTTTATCAAAATGCGTTTTTGGGCAGAAATGCCTTCTGGAACATGTGAACTTTAATGTGCCTTAATAAAAATTGCATGCCATCTGTAAATAAGAATACAATTGTTAAATTACGAGCCTTGTTGGTTAATCCACAGAAAAAGACGGCAACCTTCCCACTAGCCATGATTGGCTGAGATATTGAGTGGGCTGGACATGCCGAGAGAAGAGTTCGGATTGGTCTGCCAAATAGCAGGCTTCTGTCTATTTGAGCTGGTCAGTCTGTGTTGGTAATCCTGTCGAACGCAGCTTTTAAAAAAATGTATTGTGTAGTGGAGCTGCATAAGTGTTGCTCTCCACTTTCTGGAGGATCGAGTTTTGAAAATCAGTGGAATTAGAGTATGATAGCTAAAGAGATGGACACCTGTCTCCGGATTACATCTTCAAACTAAGGGCAACCGGGGCATGGCATCCGTGACAGGGAGACGCGTCCATCATGCATGATGATGTATACGGGTAAAATAGTATAGCGTTAGCTAGCTACATTTTTAGATATTACACATTTATAGTTTTGACAGAAAGTGGTTTCATTTAAAGCTAAAATGTACTGTTAGCAAGCTAGCTAACGTTAGCTGGCTGCCTCCTTAGCTAAATCTAAGAGTATGATATTATTCGTATCCCAGAGCCATTTGCTTGGCTAGTTAGAGCCTAATGTTAGCTAGCTAACATTGAACCTGGTTGGTTAGCTTCCAGCAGATTCATGCAGGGTAGTCACGACATGATTTGGAACTATGTTCATTGTTGTTTAATTAGCTAACTTTAGCTGGCTGGCTCATTAGCTAACGTTACGTGACCTTACATGTTGCTTACCTTGCTAGGTTCATTGTTTACCTAGCTAGCTAGCTACATGTCTTAAGTTAAAGTGTACAACACCCGGTGTCAGTTAACGTCGGGAAAAAAATTGTTGACAGCAGTGCTGGTTAGGCTGTTTCATGTTATCCAGAGGTAAACAAATCATCGGCCAGAGCGTCAAGTGTGCGCTCTGAACGATCTGAGGTGAAACTAGATGGGTGGGGCTTAAGAGGGTGTAAATGATGCTGAATGGATTTAGACAAAGAAGTGCTCTTCACTAGATACCAAAACATTCAAAGGCCATTTTCTCAAAATTGAGTTTACAAGTTTATCAACTTCCAAAGCAGAATTACTTTCCCATTGTTCCTCAAATGCAGTGTATGATATACCATTTTGTAGCACTGAGTTTTTACTTTTATCCAATGTAAAAACACAATTTCAAATTTTGCTACGTAAGACCGAATCCAGGTGGTGAGTCACATATGCGTTCCCCTGAATCAACACCTAGCCTTCAGTGTTAATTACTGTTACAGGGCTCCAGACTAACATGTTTCCCTTGTGTCTCTGGTGCCACTAACATTTGGTGGCACCATGCCATGATTTGGTCGGACCCAAATCACGAGTAATCATCTTAAAGTAATTCATAATGCTTTATTAAAAAAGGTCCAATGCAGCGGTTTTTATCTCAATATCAAACCTTTCTGGGTAACAATTAAATACCTTAGTGTGATTGGTTTCAATTGACATCGTCAAAAATAAACAAAAATAGCATCTTAGCAAAGAGCAGTTTTTCAAGCAAGAATTTTGCTAGGACTGTCTAGGAGGGGTTTGAGTGGGGAACTGAAAATGTGCTGTTATTGGCAGAGATATTTGGAACTCCCTACCACCAAACAGCTCTTACACTAAAAAGGCATTATCATAATTTTAACAATTTCACAGTATTATTACAACCTCATAGTGTGGATATATAAAACACAGGAGACTCATGGTTTTGACTGCACTGTGCCTTTAAGAAATATAATAAATAGACTGAGGTATTAAAAAAAGAAGTTGTTTCATATAACATGTCCAAGCAGGAATGCATGATTCAATATGTTGATGTGCAACCTAATCCAGTTTATGTCATGAATTGTCAGTTGACTATTAGACTATACCTGCTATTTTACTGTCCAAATAGGATAAAGATAAATTACATGCATCTTTACGTGGGTACAACACTTGAGGAAGTGGACACTCACAACTAGATGTCTAACTCTAAATAGGCTGAGTATACCAAACATTCGGAACACATTACTAATATTGAGTAGCACCCCCCCCACATCTCAAAGCCATATCAAATATATTGTTTGTAGAATAGTTGCTATTGAGCTGAATATTGACAATAGAGAGAGAAATACAGATTATACCTACAAAAAGCTTAGACCATCCTCTCTTTCGACAGGGACAAGGGGACGAAGCTTCCAAAGCAGTGTTTTTCCCGCAATTGCATTTTGAAATGCTACATGATCAGAATACATTTTTCTCTCGAGTGCATGGGGGGAGAGAAGAGTGGCTCGCTTATTGCAGCGACAGGCCCAGCGAGGGCACAGAGACAGTGAAGACACTTTCCTTACAGGAGTCGTGAGGATAATGCACTTTACTGTTTGACCACATGGTTTTAGCCACCTAAAAAAAATAGGACTTACTTACTGACTTTATTGTCCCCATGGGGACATGTTGTTGCAGTGTCATGTACACAAATAACGTGGTGTTTAAATACAAAACAAAATGGACAATACAACTTTCATAACAGTTACATACAATAAAATATATATATATATATATATATATATATATATATAATAAATAAAGAAATAAAACATTTTTTTTAAAGACTAGCCTGCTGGCCTTATGAAGTCAATAGGAACATTAGTCCGAGCTATTTAGGAGGGATATCACACCTGGCACAAATTATTGTCTAGTTCTGTTTTTCCTGACGAGGGGTGCCCTATACCTGCACCAGGAGGGGAGTAGTTCAAAGTCCAGGTACAGGGGGTGGGGCTTGGGTCTAAAATGATTTTGTGAGCCTTATGGAGGACCCTGACTTTTGAGTGAGGTCAAAAATATTTTTGTCTGTCTCAATTTCGATCAGCCCACCCACAATAAAATAGCATTTTCCAGAATTGCCAGATGGCCAATCCGCCTGAGACGCACACACACCTACCACAACATCCCTGTAGTCTAAACTGACCCAGTCGTCTGTGAAGTGTCTTGTTCTTGCTGAGGTAAAGGGTTAAGTCTGGATTTTAAACCACCTCAAAGCATCCCAGCTGCATTGTGGTTTCCAAATGTGCTTACACAGTTGACCAAGATAGCTAGCTAGTGCTATTTTAGCAGAAAAACACTCTATCCAAACAAAATGGAGGATGATACCTTTAAAACATTTAAAAAAAACTCTGAGCAGTGTTTGATTTTAACTGCTAACCACTTGTGTCCTTCAGAAGGAGGGATGGGTTTTCGAAAAGTCCAACAGTCTGAAGTTCACAGTGACTTTGAGAAAGTACCAGCAGGATTTTACACATTCTCTCCTCCGAGGTAGAGCACTTGTGACTTTTCGGGTGGCCCACCTGAGGGGCCGTTTAACTGCCTGTGTTTCATGCTAATGGGTTCTGAAAAGGCTTCCCAACAGACACTGCATTTAGCACTGTAATAATCGCTGCAACCTTGAACTCTTTGACGCACACATTTCATTCAGGGGAGACAGAAGGATTTATGTACCTCTTCTGTATATTTATAAAACGTACCAAACAGAGCCCAGCCATACCGTCTGAGCAAAAGACAATGGAAAATAAAAATAGCTTCTTAGCAAAGAGCAAATTTCTCAAGCAAGAGATTTTCTAGGACTGTCTGGGATTGATCTGATTTGAGAGGGGAAAACAAAAAACTACCGGTTATTGGCAGAGATGTTTGGAACTCTTTCTTATTGGTCTATTAACTAATTTACCGCCTGGTGATGTCACCAGGCAGGCCAAAACACCAACCCACCAAAACAGGCTGCAATTTCAGGCGGTCTTTTCTAACAGCTCTTACATTAAAAGGGCATGAGGTCTGATACCAACAGCCTCAGAGACAATTTCTATCTACAAGCTATCAGACTGCTGAACACTTGAACTGGACTGACCACCTGTTCTGATTCTCTGCACTTCAGCAAACATGCGCACACACACACACACACACACACACACACACACACACACACACACACACACACAGCTGCTACCAGACTCGTATTATGATTGCTAAATACTGCACATGTTAAATACTTCCTCAAAACACGTAAATATTGGACTATAAATTGTTCCTTCCTGTACTATACTGATAAAAGGTTTATTCTATTCTACTGAGCCATTTACTTTGTTTGTATTCTTATCTTTTACTATTTCTTATTGTTGTTGCATTGTCAAAAATGACCCCGCAACTAAGCATTTCATTGGACGGTGTATACCATGTGTATTCTGTACTCAAGACTAATAAAACTTTAAACATTATAATTTTCCCAATTCCCAGTATTATTCCAATCTCAGTGTGGAAATGTATATAAAACACAGAAAATCACATTTTTGACTGCACTGGGCCTTTCACTGATTTACAGCCTGTTGATGTCACCAGGCAGGCCAAAACTCCATTCCAACAAAACAGGCTGACATTTCAGGCGGTCTTTTCAAACAGCTCTTACACTAAAAAGGTATCATAATTTACCAGTATTATTCCAATCTCAGTGTGGCAATATATATATAAAAAAAACGGAAAAATGACTTTTTGATAGCACCGGGCCTTAAAAGGAAGTATTTAAATGAGACATGGGTTTAGTGGGTACACTGCAATCGCAGCAGCTCCCTGTAACACCAGGGTGGGGGGTATTAGGACCAGACTACACCTGTACACCTAATGCTAACCGCTGAGTGACTGACTGGAGCATGGAGGAGAGGAAGAGAGGAAGGGAGAAGAAGATAAAAGCGATACAGACAGATTGAGGAAAGAGAAAGGAATAGACAGAAAGAGAAAGGGGAGCTGCTGTTGTGTGAGAAAGAGAGAGAACAAAAACAGAACGAAAAATAAAAAGGATAGCGAAACACACAGACAAAGAGGGGGGCTGGCTGTCGTTGTCAGTGAGTGGGGACATATGGGGGCCAGTGAGGGCCGGGGGGGGGGGCTGGTGATGAAAAGCACAGGAAAGGCAAGCACACTGTTGACTGGCTGTAAGAGGAGCCTGTGTAAATATAAAACCTGGGCTGGGGGAGCGCAGCAGTAACACAGGGGGTGTGTAGTTTGTGGGTCTGTAGTGCGTGTGTGTAGAGGGGGGACGACCATGACAGAGCTCTGGGCCTCCTCTGAGTGACAGAAGCCAGCCTCCCTCCAGCCCGCCTTGAAACCAGATATCCGGGCTCCCACTCCTCGACCACCCACAGAGGGAGATGACGCGGGGGGGGGGGGCTGTACACACATGTGCACACACACAAGACCTAGACTTTGCAACACACATACACAAGCAGACATACAATGAGACAGACACTATTAGACATGCATAGTCATAAACAAACACAAAACAAACAAACTATTCATTATAGCCTTGGATTAACGTAAAATGGCATATTTGGAAAAAGAGTCTCAGACTCTCCCAAGGGGTTTTGAATTGTGCCTTCTTTTTCACACCCACAAATATGGATAAATGTCTTGGGTGCCATGTAGACACTAAGTGTATAAAACATTAAGAACATCATCCTAATATTGAGTTGCACCCTCTTTTGCCCTCAGAACAGCTTCAGTTCGTCAGGGCATGGGTTCTTCAAAGTGTGTAAAGTGTTCCACAGGGATGCTGGCCCATGTTGACTCCAATGCTTCCCACTGATGTCATAAGTTGGCTGGATGTCCTTTGGGTGGTGGACCATTCTTGATACACACAGGAAACTGTTCAGAGTGAAAAGTGTTCTTGACACACTCAAACCGGTGTGCCTGGCACCTACTATATCCTGTTAAAAATGTAATGCACTTAAATATTTTGTCTTGCCCATTCACCCTCTGAATGGCACACATACACAATCCATGTCTCAGTTGTCTCAATGATTAAAAAACCTTCTTTAACCTGTCTCCTCCCCTTCATCTACACTGATTGAAGTGGATTTAACAACTGACATCAGTAAGGGATCATAACTTTCACCAGGATTCACCTAGTCAGTCTGTCATGGCAAGAACAGGTGTTCCTAATGTTGTGTACACTCCATGTATATGTGAATTGTTGTGAGCTTAATATTAAAATCTGCAACGAACAGCTGTAGGCCTACACATTCATTCAAGGTAAAACATCCAATGAACAACATACACATGCAGAAACACAAAAACATGGCTCTCAAGGAAAAACAAACAAATCTCGCTTCAAAACTAACGGTCAAATTTGATCACAAAAGCAAATATTGAGGACAGCAATTGTGTGCGCGTGTATATGGGTGCAAACTGCGTGTGTACATACAGGCGTGTATACGGGTGCAAACTGCGTGTGTGCATACAGGCGTGTATACGGGTGCAAACTGCGTGTGTACATACAGGCGTGTATACGGGTGCAAACTGCGTGTGTGCATACAGGCGTGTATACGGGTGCAAACTGCGTGTGTGCATACAAGCGTGTATACGGGTGCAAACTGCGTGTGTGCATACAGGCGTGTATACGGGTGCAAACTGTGTGTGTACATACAGGCGTGTATACGGGTGCAAACTGTGTGTGTACATACAGGCGTGTATACGGGTGCAAACTGTGTGTGTACATACAGGCGTGTATACGGGTGCAAACTGTGTGTGTACATACAGGCGTGTATATGGGTGCAAACTGCGTGTGTACATACAGGCGTGTATACGGGTGCAAACTGCGTGTGTACATACAGGCGTGTATACGGGTGCAAACTGTGTGTGTACATACAGGCGTGTATACGGGTGCAAACTGCGTGTGTACATACAGGCGTGTATACGGGTGCAAACTGTGTGTGTGCACATATAGGCGTGTATACGAGTGCAAACTGCGTGTGCACATACAGGCGTGTATACGGGTGCAAACTGCGTGTGTGCATACAAGCGTGTATACGGGTGCAAACTGTGTGTGTACATACAGGCGTGTATACGGGTGCAAACTGCGTGTGTGCATACAAGCGTGTATAAGGGTGCAAACTGTGTGTGTGTATACAGGCGTGTATACGGGTGCAAACTGTGTGTACATACAGGCGTGTATACGGGTGCAAACTGTGTGTGTGCACATACAGGCGTGTATACGGGTGCAAACTGCGTGTGCACATACAGGCGTGTATACGGGTGCAAACTGCGTGTGTGCATACAAGCGTGTATACGGGTGCAAACTGCATGTGTGCATACAGGCGTGTATGTGTGTGTGCTTCAGAATATTATGAGCTGCTTCATCCCATACTGACCAGGACCCAGCTGCATTGGTGGAATCTTATCTGCTGGAATGAGGAGGGGAGACACAGGAAGACGGATGGCCAGGCCCCCTCGGCATGCTGGTTATAGGGGGGGCCGAGGAGTGCAGCTGAATTCCAGAGGGAGAGGCCTAATCCCAGTCACTATGTAATCATTCCCCCGTACTGGGGGGCTAGCCAGAGCCTAGCGGGACCGTATCCAATTCCTACTCTAATCGCCTGATCTGGAGACTACTCTGGCCCCCTCCTCTTCATTTGGATTCAAAGCTCCCTTGTCACCCCCATCGGTCAGTGTAGACCAGAGGGCCAGCTAGCATCTAGTGTGGTGCTGAGGTGCTTTCATTTAAAGTGGGTGCCAGCGTGTTATTGTCAGTCAGTGGGTGCATTTTGTATTTACGCAGGGGCACCCAAGTGTTACCGCAAGGTTTTCAGGTAATTCCAACCTTTCTTGTATATGAATGGGGGGAAATGCCATGTGTCTGGGCTGTGCACTCGTAACTCTGCATTTACACTAATAAGCTGTATCACGCGGTGAAACATTTGAAGCCATTCACTTTCAAAGGAAGGAAAGCGAGAGAAGTGGAGTGGACGGGGGAGGTACTGTTGAGCGAAGTTGGGGAAAATGTAACTTTATTCAAATCCTCCGCGATATCGCGATGCGAGTGACAAATTGAAGCTCACCATAGCTTCCAACCCCTACTGGATTGGCTGACAATGGCTGTTGATACATAGCACTACCTTGCTTGCTTGCTAGTTAGCTTGTTAGCACCCACATGAGGGCGAAGCTAGCATGGCTAGGTAAGTGCTGCTTGTAAAGTGTAAACAGCCAGTAAGTCATTGGAATACAACAACAATAATCTGTTTTATGTCGAGGGAAACCAATTAAACCAAAATGTGTTGAATGGAAGCTAGATTATGACATTTGAGATGCTAATAATGCCACATTTGTACCTGTAGCTGCTAGAATAAGAGGCCTTACACCTTAATTTGTAACAAGAGCACTCGAAGACCAGCCTCATGTCTAACAATGATTACTCTTATTGTTGATTGACTGCCTTCAGAGTACATGTCAATGGGCAATACCACCAAGGCAATTTGGAGCCAAAATGGGTGCTTTCTTAGGGATCAAAATGGAGAGAACCTTCATTTAGCCCTGTCCTGCAGCAGAATGGCATGATGACTGGGCTGCCATCCAGTGTCTGGTACTGAATGCTGTCATAGCCGCAGTGAGGGATGCCCCCATGCCCATCAGTCCCAAGAACCCCACCTCTTTCTGTCCCAGAGAGTCTGTGGAAAGCAATCACACAGTCCCAGCGGAAGAGGAAATGGCACACGCTCAACTCCTGTCAGTTCCACTCTTCCATCAACCCAGCATTAGCTGACCAGATGGACCAAATCCTTTAGGCAGATATGCAATGTACCAGTGCATTAAACAAGTGAGCTTAAAAAAAAGAGAGGGAGAGAAAAAAAATACATGAGTTGGGGCATTTGAGATGGAAAATGCATCAGCAGTCCACATGTTCCACCCGTTTTTTTTTCCCTCCAGAGGGTTTTTAAGCTCAGCGTTCCAGCTGTGAGGCACCATCAGGTATGGAGGCACACTGAGGCATGCGCTTGGTGCACGAGGCCCAAAATGGCCGCACCTGATAGACAGATGAAGGGAGTGCTGTGGGAAACACCAGACTGACCTGCGACTCACTGACTCCCCCAGCTGGCTCTGTGCTCCACACCCCAGGGGGCAAAGGGCTCTAAACCTATCACTGCTAGGGCTGGCACAATAATAGTCTAATTTACAATTATAATCGTCTTAATATATTCATTTTAGGGGAGGGGGGTAAACTTTATTTTCAAGTAGATGTAGTAATACATTTTGAGACTGGGGTGTCACCAAAGCTGTGTTGTATTCAAAGCTGTGCTAGATTGTATTACAGTGCCTTCAGAAAGTATTCATACCTCATGACTAATTGCACATTTTGATCCGTTACATGTAGAATTCAAAATTGATTAAATTGTTTTAAGACAGTTTTGCAAATTAAATATTGAAATCTATTGTTTATAGAAGTATTCACACACCTGAGTCAATACACGTTAGAATCACCTTTGGCAGCGAAAGTCTAAGAGCTTTGCACACCTGGATTGTACAATATTTGCACTTTTTATTTTTTCATTGCTAGAAAGACATTTTCCAGTCTTGCCATAGATTTAAGACAATTTAAGTAAAAAAATAAATAACTAGGCCACTCAGAAACATTCAATATCATCTAGGTAAGCAACTCCAGTGTATATTTGGCCTTGTGTTTTAAGTTATTGTCCTGCTGAAACTGAAAGGATAATGTCTCCCAGTTTCTGTTGGAAAGCAGACTTTCCCAGGGTTTCCTCTAGGATGTTGCCTGTACTAGCTCTATTACGTTTATTTTTATCGTAAAAAAAACTCTTGTCCTTGGAGATGACAAGCATACCACCATCATGCATGAAAATATACTCAGTGGTACTCAGTGATGCAGTGTTGGATTTGCCCCAAAGATAATACTTTGTATTCAAGATGTAAAGTTAATTTATTTTCCACATTTTTTACAGTTTTACTTTACTGTCTTATTGCACAAGCTTCCTTCTTTTCACACTGTCATTTTGCAACTACATCCATCCTCCGTTTTCTCCAATCACAGCAATTAAACTCTGTAACTGTTTTAAAGTCAACATTGGTCACGTGGTGAAATCTCTGAGCGGTTTCCTTCATGTGGAAGACATCTCAGTCGAAGGCACTAGGTATCCCCCTTTCCCTTTCCGGCAACTGAATTAGGAAGGACACCTGTATTATTGTAGTGACTGGGTGTATTGATGCACCATCCAAAGAGTCATTAATAACTTCACCATGCTCAAAGGGATATTCAATGTTTGCTTTTTTATTTTTACCCATCTACCAATAGGTGCCCTTCTTTGCGAGGCATTGGAAAACCTGCCTGGTTTTGTGGTTGAATCTGCTGGAAATTCACTGCTCGACTGACAGACCTTACAGATGATTGATTAGTTAGGAAAGTTAGGAAAGCTAAGGCTAGCTTTTTCAAGCAGAAATTTGCATCCTGTAGCACAAACTCAAAAAAGTTATGGGACACTATAGTCCATGGAGAATAAGAACACCTCCTCCCGGCTGCCTACTGCACTAAGGCTAGGAAACACTGTTACCACCGATAAATCCACAATAATTGAGAATTTCAATAAGCATTTTTCTACCGCTGGCCATGCTTTCCACCTGGCTAACCCTACCCTGGTTAACAGCCCTGTACTCCCCACAGCAACTCGCCCAAACCTCCCCCACTTCTCCTTCACCCAAATCCAGATAGCTGATGTTATGAAAGAGCTGCAAAATCTGGAACCCTACAAATCAGCCGGGCTAGACAATCTGGACCCTCTCTTTCTAAAATTATCTGCCGAAATTGTTGCAACCCCTATTACTAGCCTGTTCAACCTCTCTTTCGTATCGTCTGAGATTCCCAAAGATTGGAAAGCTGCCGCGGTCATACTCCTCTTCAAAAGGGGGAGACACACGAGACCCAAACTGCTACAGACCTATATATATTCCACCCTGCCTTTCTAAGGTCTTTGAAAGCCAAGTTAACAAACAGATTACCGACCATTTCGAATCTCACCGTACCTTCTCCGCTATGCAATCTGGTTTCAAAGCTGGTCATGGATGCACCTCAGCCACGCTCAAGGTCCTAAACGATATCATAACCGCCATCGATAAGAGACATTACTGTGCAGCCGTATTCATCGACCTGGCTAAGGCTTTTGACTCTGTCAATCACAACATTCTTATTGGCAGACTCAACAGCCTTAGTTTCTCAAATGACTGCCTCGCCTGGTTCACCAACTACTTCTCCAATAGAGTTCAGTATGTCAAATCGTAGGGCCTGTTGTCTGGACCTCAGACAGTCTCTATGGGGATGCCACAGGGTTCAATTCTCGGGCCGACTCTATTCTCTGAATACATCAACGATGTCGCTCTCGCTGCTGGTGATTCTATGATCCACCTCTATGCAGACAACACCATTCTGTATACCTCTGGCACTTCTTTGGACACTTAACTTCTTGTGGATTAGTGGGACGCTAATTTCCGGTGAAATTCAAATTAAATTACTATAAATATTAAACTTTCATGAAATCACAAGTGCAATACATCAAAATAAAGCTTAACTTGTTAATGCAGCCGCCGTGTCAGATTTCAAAAAGGCTTTACGGCGAAAGCAAACCATGCGATTAACTGAGGACTGCGCCCAGCTCACAAATGCATAACAAATCATTTTCAACCAGGGAGTTGCGACATGAAAGTCAGAAGTAGCAATATAATATATGCCTTACCTTTGAAGATCTTCTTCTGTTGGCACTCCAAAAGGTCCCAGTTACATTACAAATGGTCCTTTTGTTCGATAATGTCCTTCTTTATTGACTGAAGCTGGCGCGCTTCAGTCAATAATCCACTCGGTTTCCCTCCTTCAAAAATGCATACAAAATGAATCCCAAATGTTACCAATAAACTTATCCAAACAAGTCAATCAATGTTTATAATCAAACAATAGGTACCCTAATACACAAATAAACGATAAAATTTAAGACGGAGAATCATTATTGTCTTTACTGGAGAAAAATACCAAAGAATGCCCTCTAATTCACGTGCTTGGAAACACTACAGCCAAAATGGGAGCCACCTAGAAAAACTACAATTTCTGGCTCATTTTTCCAAAAACCAGCCTGAAACTCTTTCTAAAGACTGTTGACATCTAGTGGAAGCCCTAGGAACTGCAATCAGGCACGATTTTGCCCTATTATAAAAGTGCCAGCCATTGAAAAATACATTTTGGGGGGATGGTTTGTCCTCGGGCTTTCGCCTGCCATTTCAGTTCTGTTATACTCTCAGAAATTATTTTAACAGTTTTAGAAACTTTAGCGTGTTTTCTATCCAAATCTACCAATTATATGCATATCCTAGCTTCTGGGCCTGAGTAGCAGGCAGTGTACTTTGGGCATGCTTTTCATCCGGACGTCAAAATACCGCCCCCTAGCCCAAAGAGGTTAACTAACTTCCAGATGAGCTTCAATGCCATACAACTCTCCTTCTGCGGCCTCCAACTGCTCTTAAATGCAAGTAAAACTAAATGCATGCTCTTCAACCGATCGCTGCCCGCACCTGCCTGCCCGTCCAGCATCACTACTCTGGACGGTTCTGACTTAGAATATGTGGATAACTACAAATACCTAGGTGTCTGGTTAGACTGTAAACTCAAGGGGTATTCTTTATTTTTTTCTCTCACTATTTTCTACATTATAGAATAATAGTGAAGACATCTAAACTATGAAATAACACATAGTGAATCATGTAGTAACCGCCCCCCAAAAAGTGTTAAACAAATCAAAATATATTTTCTATGAGATTCTTCAAAGTAGCCACACTTTGCCTTGATGACAGTTTTGCACACTCTTTGCATTCCCTCAACCAGCTTCATGAGGTAGTCAACTGGAATGCATTTCAATTAACAGGTGTGCCTTGGTAAAAGTTCATTTGTGGAATTTCTTTCATTCTTAATGCGTTTGAGCCAATCAGTTGTGTTGGGACAAGGTAGGGGTGGTATATAGAATATAGCCCTATTTGGTAAAAGACCAAGTCCATATTATGGCAAGAACAGCTAAAAATATGCAAAGAGAAACGACAGTCCATCATTACTTTAAAGACATGAATATAAGTCAATCCGGAAAATGTAAAGAACTTCGAAAGTTTCTTCAAGTGCAGTTGCAAAAACCATCAAGAGCTACGATGGAACTGGCTCTCACGAGGACCGCCACAGGAAAGGAAGACCCAGAGTTACCTCTGCTGCAGAGGATAAATTTATTAGATTTGCCAACCTCAGAAATTGCAGCCCAAATAAATGCTTCAGAGTTCAAGTAACAGACACATCTCAACATCAACTGTTCAGAGGAGACTGTGTGAATTAGTCCTTCATAGTCGAATTGCTGCATAGAAACCACTACTAAAGGACACCAATAATAAGAAGAGACTTGCTTGGGCCAAGAAACACGAGCAATGGACATTAGACCAGTGGAAATCTGTCCTTTGGTCTGGTGAGCCCGAATTTGAGGTTTTTGGTTCCAACCGCCATGTATTTGTGAGATGCAGAGTAGGTGAACGGATGATGGTGGGGGGGGGGTGATGGTGTTGCAGGTGCTCTGCTGGTGACACAGTCAGTGATTTATTTAGAATTCCAGGCACACTTAACCAGTATGACTACCACAGCATTCTGCAGTGATACACCATCCCATCTGGTTTGCGCTTAGTAGGAGTATCATTTGTTTTTCAACAGGACAATGATCCAACACACCTCCAGGCTGTGTAAGGACTATTTGACCAAGAAGGAGAGTGATGGAGTGCTGCATCAGATGACCTGGCCTCCACAATCCCCCGACCTCAATGCAATTGAGATGGTTCGGGATGAGCTGGAGAAGCAGCCAACAAGTATAAAAATATCAAATATATTTTCATTTAACACTTTTTTGGTTACTATATGATTCCATATGTGTTATTTCATAGTTTTGATGTCTTCACTATTATTCTACAATGTAGAAAATAGTAAAAATAAACTCTTGAATGAGTAGATGTGTCCAAACTTTTGACTGGTACTGTATATGTGTGGGGTATAGAGATGAAGTAGTCATTCAAAAATCATGTTAAACACTATTATTGCACACAGAGTGAATCCATGCAACTTATGTGACTTTTTAAGCATATTCTTTTACTCCTGGACTTGTTTAGGCTTACCACAATAAAGGGGTTGAATACTTATTAACTCAAAACATTTCAGCTTTAAATTTATTAATTTGTAAAACAAATTAAAAACATAATTACACTTTGAAATGATGGGGTATTGTGTGTAGGCCAGTTACACCAAATCTCAATTGAATCAATTTTAGATTCAGGCTGTAACACAACAACATTTGGAAAAGTCAAAAGGGTGTGAATACTTTTTGAAGGTACTATAGGTATGCTGTAGCTAATTTTCAAAGATTCATTACAAGCAAAACATTTTTTTCAACAAAAATGACAATTATGACAATAACCCTAGTCATTTGCATGAGAATTAGGTCTAATCGTTATGGCAAACTCCATAATCGTCAGAGCCCTAAGCTCTGTTAAGAGCAGCTTCCCATCATCGGTCTATGGGAAATACAGTATGACTCGTCTGCACAGAATCAATCAACTGAGATTAGATCATTTTGCATAACCTTTCAATGCATTGTGACATAGTGAAATTAATTTGGGTATATTGTTACAGTAAGTGACATTCAAGACAAAAAGTAAACTGTATTCAGTGAGCACAGTGCTCAGGGTAATAACTAATGATTGGGGGCTTAAAGACGGTAAACGGAGAGTCTGTGTGTGGGGAAGTTCCATAGGGATTAACTATATTATCGGAACCCTTTCCATTCCTTTTGGGGTCTGTGAGCGAAGCTGGAATTCAGATTTACAGCTGCGTGTAGGAAGGGTGTAGGAGGCCCCTCTTTTCACATAGTGTACCAGAGACGGGGGCTGATGTTGGGCAGGGGTCAGAAAGAGGGGTCACTCTCTGGTGTGCTGGTGTATGTCACTGACGCCATGGCTCTCTGATGAACCCCTCACACATACAAACGACCCTCAGCCACACAAGCACTCGCACAGACATAATATTCTCCTAATTTATGTATAGGTCTCTGTATTACGCAGTTAGCGTTCGCTCACCCACTCGGCCCATTCATTTAGCATAGTTGAGATGCAGACTCTATGCGTCAGACAGACTGCTGCCCTACAGAGTACAGTACTCTGGGTAGCACTCATCCAGGAGATGTCCCCCTGCCACGCTGTGTGTGGGAGACTGGGAGAGTCAGTCAGACAGACCTCTCCCTCCTGTCCTCCTTCCATCCTCCCACAAAATTCCCCAGTCAGGCTGGATTACCAGGCCCGCCTCTGAAATCAATAGCCAGGGTTTGAAGGCAAAGAGGCAAACAGGAGGCGTCGGCGGCTGAGGTTCTCTCTCATCTCTCATTGGTTCATTGGCTGGCTGTCTGGCTGGTAAATATCCCTGCGTCGTGTTAAAGAGGAGGGCTATAATTAACTGTGTGAGACGCCAGTCAGCCAGGGGTTGGGCGCCGTGCCAACGGATCAGCCCTAATTACTATATTCACTTTGTCAGGAACGCTCACTTTGCTGCTCCCTCTGATAGGCCATGGCAGCCTCAGAAATCCCCCGGCACTGCACAGCGCACTCAGGCAGGCAGACGGGGCCGACTGGCAGGCAGGCTCGCAGTCACAGGGTGATGAAAGCCTGGTTGGGTGGAGGGCTGAGCGACTGCAACTGGAGAAGACACCCCAATGGCCGCCAAGCTCAGGGACCAAACAAACACAGGGGCCACCAGACTGAGCAAAAATAGTCCTATACACAGTAATGCTGCTCCCAGCTGCCCTGATTGATTTTCCCATTGATTGGATCATGTACATATGTCCTTTTGTCAGGTACAGTACCACAATATGGTGCCTTAAACCTGATCCGAGGCCCAGTGTTTAGTCAACTCTGATTTCAGATCAATATAAAACACCAATCTAAAAACAGACGTCTGCTTCCTGCAGTGTTTCCACAAATGGCTACAGTGCTATTTTGTGGTGTCCATGTTGTTGAGCAGAGGAGTCATATTTTTCACACGGTTTGTAAACACCCTTTTAGTACGCATGGGGTTTGGCTACGATTAAATGCTCGGAATGGAGTTCCTATCAAAAGGCCAACTTAGGCTTGTGGAGGTATTTACATGTGGTGAAATTCACTGACAAATATTTTTCACAAAACGTGGCCTGCTATCAATGCTTCTAATACATTACTGAACTGGAAATATGTGAGCTCGACAGGCGGGGGATGAATATGGCTTTATTTAAATAGTTTTACTGTGGAAGCGGCTCAGACAACCATTTCAGGGCAGTTTATCACATAAAGCCTCTTTCACACTCCTGGCCCAAACTGTTCACATACGGGCAAATCACAGTCCAAAGCCTGTTTCAACACAGCCACAGCCAGAGAGGGATAAGGATCACTTGCATACGTGGGCGTATTCATGGGGCACCACTGAGGGAAGCTTGATGGCAGAGATACACTGAATATAACAAACATTAAAGTTGCTTCCCCCCCTTTTGTCCTCAGAACAGCCTCAATTCACCAGGGCATTGACACTACAAAAAGTGTTGAAAGTATTCCACAGGGACGCTGGCCCATGTTGACTCCAATGCCTCCTACAGTTGTCAAGTTGGCTGGATGTCCTTTGGGTGGTGGACCATTCTTGATACACACGGGAAACTGAGTGTGAAAACCCCAGCAGCGTTGCAGTTCTTGACATGGCACCTACTACCTACCACGTTGTTTGTCTTGCCCATTCACCCTCTGAATGGCACACACACAACCCATGTTTCAATTCTCTCAAGGCTTAAAAATCATTATTTAACCTGTCTCCTCCTCTTAATCTACACTGATTGAAGTGGATTTAACAAGGGACATCAATAAGGGATCATAGCTTTCACCTGGTCAGTCTATGTCATGGAAAGAGTAGGTGTCCTTAATGCTTTGTATACTCAGTGTAATTACATACAGTATGCGCACGCAGACGACGGCATTCATCCTGATGTGCTTTATATCTGACTACTGTGGGGACGGAAAATCTTCAACAAAACTATTTGACGTAGACCTGTGATTAACATTCATTTCTGGGGTTCTGGGGTTCTTGAACACGGTCTGCACAAGTCCTATTCCATACATTTTGGCTTCAAAACATACGTCCCCGGTCGGTTAGAGTGCGCTATTGAAACCTGTTTCTATTTCAGGATACAAAACAAACAGATGACAGTAATTATATGAAGTCCTCTCTCTCTCATTTCAGGTCAGACACTCAGCTCAGTTCTCACTCTCTCCAGCGGTTACCTCTTAGCTACCAACTCTCACATGAAAAACAGTAGGTCAACCTGACAAAAGCACTTATGAAATCTTCCCACAATTCTGGTGATGCCATACGGTTAGACTCTTACTCAGAAGGGCGTCCTACATCACGAGACAAATATCAAACTCAAATATTATCTGACAAACTTTGAAAGGGCAGTGAAAACTCCTGAACTCTGTCAGAATCAGGTGAACCTCTACCACACAGACATGTCTGGAATGATTTCATCTACTGAAAGCCCTTGTGTCTTATCCACAAAGCGTGTCCCTGAGTTTAGTCCATTTCTCTCTGATGGAAACAAAGCCTATTGAACAGGAGAAGAAACAGGCCCTGTAATTGAATTGTTGGAAAACAAATGCACCTTCCAGCAGAGAGAAAGAACGTGTGGCCTAGGGTCGTGTAGGAGTCTAACCGCTGCCTCCGGAGCACATACACCGCTGCAGCATGGATTCCAATCCGGCCCACTCATTTTTCAGCACACTCTCTCCCCTTTATCTTTCCCACTGTCTCTGTATCCAATAAAGCATCAACATTTCAAAAATAGGAAGGACATATCTCTTTTTTTGGGGGGGGGGGATTGGACATATCAGGCCTCTATCAGACATAGACAAATTGCAACACTGTACAGCCGTGAGGTCAAACAGTGATAACGCCGCTAGAAATCCCCTTGTTCATTAAATTACCTGTTACATCTTATCATTCCACCAAAATAAAGGACCGGGAACGCTCATGCATTAAAGAACAGTCTACATAGCATTCGGAAAGTATTCAGACCTTCCCCTTTTCCACATTTTGTTAAGTTATAGCCTTATTCTAAAATGGATGAAATTAATTGTTTTCCTCATCAATCTACACACAATAGCCCATAATGACAAAGCGAAAACAGGTTATTTCAAATTTTTGCAAATGTATTAAAAATCAAAAACAAATACCTTATTTACATAAGTATTCAGACCCTTTGCTATGACACTTGAAATTGAGCTTAGGTGCATCCTGTTTCCATTTATCATCATTGAGATGTTTCTACAACTTCATTGGAGTCCACCTGTGGTAAATTTGATTGATTGGACATGATTTGGAAAGGCACACACCTGTCTATAAGGTCCAACAGTTGACAGTGCATGTCAGAGCAAAAACCAAGCCATGAGGTCGAAGGAATTGTCCGTAGAGCTCCGAGACAGGATTGTGTCGAGAGACAGATCAGGGGAAGGGTACCAAAAAATGTCTGCAGCATTGAAGGTCCCCAAGAACACAGTGGCCTCCATCATTCTTAAATGGAAGGAGTTTGGAACCACTAAGACTCTTCCTAGAGCTGGTCGCCAGGTCAATCTGAGCAATTGGGGGAGAAGGGCCTTGGTCAGGGAGGTGAAGATGGGAGCAGCTTCCAGAAGAACAACCATCTCTGCAGCACTCCACCAATCAGACCTTTATGGTAGAGTGGACAGACAGAAGCCACTCCTCAGTAAAAGGCACATGACAGCCCACTTGGAGCTTGCCAAAAGGCATCTAAAGGACTCTCAGACCATGAGAAATAATATTAAAACCAAGATTGAACTCTTTGGCCTGAATGCCAAGTGTCACATCTGGAGGAAACCTGGCACCATCTCTACGGTGAAGCATGGTGGTGGCAGCATCATGCTGTGGCAATGTTTTCCAGCAGAAGGGACTGGGAGACTAGTCAGGATCGAGGGAAAGATGAACGCTCAGGGCCTCAGACTGGGGCGAAGGTTTACCTTCCAACTGGACAACGACTGTAAGCACACAGCCAAGACAACACAGGAGTGGCTTCGGGACAAGTCTCTGAATGTCCTTGAGTGGCCCAACCAGAGCCCAGACTTGAACCCGATCTAACATCTCTGGAAAGACCTGAAAATAGCTGTGCAGCGACACTCCCCATTGAACCTGACAGAGCTTGAGAGGATCTGCAGAGAATTGGAGAAACTCAAATACAGGTGTGCCAAGCTTGTATTGTCATACCCAAGAAGACTCGAGGCTATAATCACTGCCCAATGTGCTTCAACAAAGTACTGAGTAAAGGGTCTGAATACTTACATAAATGTGCAAAAATGTAAAAAAAAAAATGTTTTTGCTTCGTCATTATGGGATATTGTGTGTAGACTGAAAAACAATTTAATCAAATTTTAGAATAAGGCTGTAACGAAACAAAATGTGGAATAAGTCAAGGGGCCTGAATCCTTCCCGAATGCACTGTATAAAGAGGTGTCGAAATCTCCCTATTTTCAATTGCAGACAACTCCTTTAGAAGTTATCGGGCGGAATCTGTAACAAAAAACTGAAGTAATCAATACCTTCTTTTACCGCCTTCAGACAGAAAACGGTTTGTGAGAGAGAAGTCACAAGCAACACTAGCCAAGTCTGCACTCTGAGCCAAAATGGAGGTGAACCAAACAACCCAAAAATATCTTCACCAGGAGTGCAGAGAAGGAAGAGACACTAAGCACTTTGAGAGGGTGGCCAAAACTCCCCTTCTCAGAGTGACGAGATGAAACACTACAGTGAGTTAGCAACCCTGAGCCCCCTCTGAACAGCTCAGTAATTAAGGGAGCTTTCCAGCTCCAAGCGACAGAGGGATGAAATTTCCACCCCTCTGCCGGAACCCCTTGATGTTTTGTACCTTGGGTTCTGGGCCCATTTTGGCAACCAGATCGGTTCTTTTTTTCTATTTTTTCTCTCTTACGGAGTTCACAGAATCCCAGAGAACACAGCCTCCCAGCCAAAACCCCAGCACGATTCATTTAGTAACGGGTTATTAAGCTCAAACATAAATTGTAGCCCTGGACAGTTTAAATGGAAAAGAAGCCTGATTTATTGGAGCCGGAGACAAAACAGGTTTTTATTGTCCATTTATTCATCAACACTCATTGGGAGTGGTAACTCTGGAGGAATTTTCTGACAAAAAACAAAAGGAGGGAAGAAAGAGGGGAGTGGGGGCAGCAGTAATGGCTGCCGTAATCAAAGACAGCTTGCCGGGGAGAGGAGCACAATGCCCTTGACATTCTTATCCCAGCTCTTCCCTGGACAAGACTATATTTGTTTGGTAGAGCACTGCATCAGCTGAACAAATATATCAATAGTGTTTGCTGTCGCACTGTATCCTTATATCTGCTCTTGACTTCATTTCAGGAGATTATTCATCGAGGCTGGCTAACGGCCTCCTCTGAGCAGTCGGAATAACTACGGGTTCATCTGAAGTCCCCAAATAAAATTCTCAAGCCATATCTGAGGGAGGATAGACTAACAGAACTGACACAATGTCACTCTTAATGAAAGAGACGATCTGTAAGTTATGTCACCAGTCATTTCTACTCACATCAGTGTCATCTCCTATTCAAGGCCCAATTCTACAAAGTGATCCATCATTCCTTTGAGGTTCAATGGACATTTTCAACATCATTTATTACGAACTCAAACCAAGGAGTTCCATAAACTTGACCATTATGTTGAAAGTCTTTCTCTTAGTAGACTTAGCAGTTTATGACTTTGGGGGCGTACTCCTCTGACTAAGAAAGGGGCCATTGGGGCAGTGAGCCAATGATTGTACCAAACACTTACAGTGTACCCTGAATTTGTCTGCTGCAGACGGACTGCCTCTAGTCACCAGGGAAACCACCTGCCAATGGGACATCATACATACAAACAGACTTCTACTGAATCAAAACACACAACTTATCCAATAGGTTATTGTAAAAGGATTCTGCCATTTACCATTCCTTTCAACTGGTACGTTTATTCCCAATATTCTACAACAACAACCTGGGGGTGTAGTGCTGAGGTATTGAATAAACATCTCTGAATGACGTGCTGACTTTCTGCATAGGAGGGAATTAAATGAGCCAAATGGAAGCTGGTTCTCAGTCCACCCCCCTCTCCTATCCTCT
>NC_042971.1:31231354-31388854 GCF_901001165.1 Salmo trutta
ACCTGGAATCCACAATCACCCGACCTCAACCCAATTGAGATGGTTTGGGATGAGTTGGACCGTAGAGTGAAGGAAAAGCAGCCAACAAGTGCTCAGCATATGTGGGAACTGTTGGAAAAGCATTCCTCATGAAGCTGGTTGACAGAATGCCAAGAGTCTGCAAAGCTGTCATCAAGGCAAAGGGTAGCTACTTTGAAGAATCTCAGATATAAAATATATTTGGATTAGTTTAACACTTTTTTGGTTACTACATGACTCCATATGTGTTATTTCATAGTTTTGATATCTTCACTTTATTCTACAATGTAGAAAATAGTAAAAATAAATAAAAACCCTTGAATGAGTAGTGTCCAAACGTTTGCCTGGTACTGTATATTTACTTCCCACAGCTCATTTCAAGTAGTGGGTCTTTCTATCATGGTGTTGAAATAAACTAACTGAATTTCTTGTGCAAACATTTTTTCAGTTTTCCAACTCTAACCTCATCCCTTTCTCCTGTAGAGTTACCAGGGTTAGGTGATTGCAATTGAGAAGATTTACATAAAATCTAATTAAACTGAACTGTGCTGGGTGGAGCAGAGCAGCACACACCTTTGGGGACGGAGGGGTTGACAGGGTTAGTGATGAAGCAGGACAGACAGACGTGGAGGGAGCAGCGGAAGCCCCCGTGCAGGGGGGCAACGAGAGCGTGATTGGCGATACACTCTCCATGGTAGAACTTCCCACACGCTGGGATCATACAGCGCCTCACATCCTCCCCGGGCTTTTTACACGCAAAACAGGTATGGACACCTAGCAACAAACACATCAAGTTTAATAAACTGATTTGCTTTTACAAGCCAGAGAGAATGGTGGATGTTAGGACGAGAGGATGACTGAGGGGAGAGAATCAGCAAAGTTACGTGTGAAACAATCAGACAGCACACTGACTCTATATGCAACTAATAATAGTCTTTCCACAATTTTGTCTGAGTAGGAATGAGGCATAAAAAACATGTTAATGAGGATAGAGTGGTTGTGTTTTTACAGAATATATGCTTGACCCACCAGACTTGCACTCCTGGCAGACGAACTTCCCTTTCGGAGGCTCTGTGAGGCCGCTACACTGGAGGTGGAAGGCCCCACAACACTGGCCCTCACACAGTAGAAGCTTCCCAGTCTTCTCACATACCTATCGTACAGTCCATAAAGGTTTACGCAACGTTAGAACAATGTACACAGCTATCTGAAACTTTCTGATGGGCAAAGAGCAAATAGACTCCACAATCACTTATAGCACATTAACCTTTTCACGTGTGAGTTCCAAATATCTCTAACGGTCACCCCAGCGTGAGTTGTTTTATGCACATTCCAAAATGTGATTGTTTCGCAACGCGATAGTTATCACATGCTGCCTGATAATTATCTGGAGGTTATGTTTCTACTTGTCAATTTCAAATTATTTTCTATCAAGTTTTATTCTCTAACAACAGTTTGAATTGAGGTGTCTTCCGCCACCTCATTAATTCACATAGAAGTAGCCCGTTTCACTGTTGCAGACAATTTATGTTTGAGGCTTTACTGAGCTGGACAAATTTCTTCAAGGAGAGCCCAAGCACTTCCCCAGTGTTTACGCAGATCAAGTATGCAGACATTTGCCCAGTCTTGCACAAACCTTTTCCCTCTGGCACATTTTCTGGCTGGCGCTCGCATTGCCTCTATTGTTGTTTTCCCCAAAAATTATAACTTTGGACACGTGTGTGTTCCTATCAAAGTAAGTGCCTTATTTTCTGTATATCGTGTTTTCGTTTCACAGTACAGTACCAGTCAAAAGTTTGGACACACCTACTCATTCAAGGGTTTTTCTTTCTTTTTTAAAATTTTCTACACTGTAGAATAATAGTGAAGACATCAAAACTATGAAATAGCACATATGGAATCATGTAGTAACCAAATAAGTGTTAAACAAATCAAAATCTATTTTATATTTCAGATTCTTCAAAGTTGCCACCCTTTGCACACTCTTGGCATTCTCAGAAACAGCTTCACCGGGAATGCTTTTCCAACAGTCTTGAAGGAGTTCCCACATATGCTGAACACTTGTTGGCTGTTTTTCCTTCACTCTGTGCTTCAACTCATCCCAAACCATCTCAATTTGGTTGAGGTCGGGTGATTGTGGAGGCCAGGACATCTGATGACCAAAGGACAGACCAAAGGACAGATTTCCACCCGTCTAATGTCCATTGCTCGTGTTTCTTGGCCCATACAAGTCTCTTCTTCTAATTGGTGTCCTTCAGTAGTGGTTTCTTTGCAGCAATTTGACCATGAAGGCCTGATTCACGTAGTCTCGTCTGAACAGTTGATGCTGAGATGTGTCTGTTACTTGAACTCTGTGAAGCATTTATTTGGGCTGCAATTTCTGAGGCTGGTAACTCTAATGAATTTATCCTCTGCAGGAGAGGTAACTCTGGGTCTTCCTTTCCTGTGGCGGTCCTCATGAGAGCCAGTTTCATCATAGCGCTTGGTGGTTTCTGCGACTGCACTTGAAGAAACTTTCGAAGTTCTTGAAATGTTCCGTATTGACTGAGCTGCATGTCTTAAAGTAATGATGGATTTGAGTTTCTCTTTGCTTATTTGAGCTGTTCTTGTCATAATATGGACTTGGTCTTTTACCAAATAGGGCTATCTTCTGTATACCAACCCTACCTTGTCACAACACAACTGATTGGCTCAAACGCATTAAGAAGGAAATAAATTCCACAAATTAACTTTTAACAAGGCACACATGTTAATTCAAATGCATTCCAGGTGACTACCTCATGAAGCTGGTTGAGAGAATGCCAAGAGTGTGCAAAGCTGTCATCAAGGCAAAGGGTGGCAACTTCGAAGAATCTAAAACATAAAATATATTTTGATTTGTTTAACACTTTTTTGGTTACTACATGATTCCATATGTGTTATTTCATAGTTTCTACAATGTAGAAAATAGTAAAAAATAAAGAAAAACTCTTGAATGAGTAAGTGTGTCCAAACTTTTGACTGGTACTGTATGTACAGTATATGTGGAGCATAATGTATTTACAGTTTTATTCACGTTGTCATGTACTTGTGACAAATAATGCATTCCGATTATTGCATAGATTGTAATAGACACCTGTGATTTGTGTAAAATACTCTTTTAAGGTTGTACTAATTATGATGAGCTAATGCTAAGCTATTTGCCAGCTATGTGTGGCACCATGTTTGTTGACATTATACAATGCATTCTGGGTGTCACGTAAACATCTGTCAGACCAAAGATGTTATAATGAGGTGAAGGAATGGTTCACTTATCTTTCGAGTAAACTTCCGTAATTGAATGGAAGTGATTGATCGTAGACGACACACCCCTTCAACATGCATACAGCAAACAGACCAAACTCATCTTGTCTCCTTTTCATATCTTTGGTTGAAGCGAAAAAACAAACATGGTGGCGCGCACAAACTACATATCGTCGGATTACTTAAGATTTTTAGAAAGTGTTTTACTCAATTATTTTGATCAATGATGTGATGTATTGTAAATAGTAATTATTAGCTAATTCATATTGTGGTTTCTGTCAGCCGAGAGTTAGCGCTAGGACTAATGTAGCCTACATTTTCCGGCTGGATGATTGTGTTATGCCGTCGCTGCTTCTGTGAGTGTCTGAACATTGCACCCAAAAATAAACTGCTCACATTCAGGACATAACTTTGTAAGGAGTGTGTTTGTGCAAAATGTTTCTGTGAAAAAACAGTGTGGCCAGCTCAAACGCTAACTGTTGCGTCAATCAAAACTGGACGTTCTAAATACGCGTTCTAATCACACCGGTTTGAGAGTATGCTCCAGGGACCACTGTAGAATCATCACACCCGGTTGTTGGTACATGTCAAAGGGTTAAAGAACATAAGGTAACCACTCTTTTTATAGATTTCTTTCCCAATTTCGTGGAATCCAATTGGTAGTTATAGTCCTGTCTCATCGCTGCAACTCCCGTTCGTACTTGGGAGAGACGAAGGTCACGAGCCGTACGTCCTCCAAAACACAACCCTGCCAAGCCGCACTGCTTCTTGACACAACGCCCGCTTAACCCGGAACCCAGCTGCACCAATGTGTCGGAGGAAACACTATACACCTGACTAACGTGTCAGCGTGCATTGCGCCCGGCGCGCCACAGGAGTCGCTAGTGCGCGATGGGACAGGAATATCCCTGCCGGCTAAGCCCTCCCCTAACCCGGACAACGCTGGGCCAATTGTGCGCCACCCCATGGGTCTCCCGGTCGCGGCCGGCTGCGACAGAGCTTGGACTCAAACCAGGATCTCTAGTGGCACAGCTAGCACTGTGATGCAGTGCCTTAGAGCACTGCGCCACTCGGAAGGCCCCTTACCACTCTGATATTGGTGATGTTAGACCTACTCACCTGACACACATTCTCCTTCAATGAGGCCACGCCCCCTCTGTCCACTATGATCTTCTTATTGGGCAAGAGTGTGTCATCGAACTGTGAAGACTCCTCCCTCATGGATGAAAAGCTGTCATCGAAACTGGATGTAAAACCCTGTGGAGCAAAGAAATTGAAAATCAGCAGGACAGTTCAAGCACCGAAAGCCACATTGCAAGCAATCATGCCGTAACACTATTCGATGCAGAATTATTTTTTTCAGGTACGTATGCATGTTTTAGTGTAATTATTTTCTTTTTTGGATCATTATTGTGTAATTACAATTTTTCCATGTAATTTCTATGTTATTATCGGGTAAAACATATGGACCATAAAATTAAGCTGCAGATTTAACCTCTTGTCTGACCTCTGGGTCTATGGTGTCCCTCCCATCGTCATGGAGATTAGTGTCCTTAGTGGGGGGCGTGGTGAGGTCGATGTCTGACCCCCTTTCCATGCAACTCGGGGTCTGGGGGCAGGGTGCAGGGGTGCAGGGCAACATTGTGGAGGATGCAGGGGTGGATGTCATTGGTTGCTTGATCTTTGATTTAAAGGAGTGTTGTCCAGAGCCTGGGAAAAAAAACAGTCAAGTCAACTTTGACCGCAAGGCCAATCAAGCCTCTGAATTGACACTCATGAGGTAAATGAAAGCAGTATCACAAAGCATTGTGATAAACAGTGTATAGCCTTACATTTCTTAATGCTTTTCCCGTACTCATCTTACACAACAGTGGGAAAGACGCTTAAGAACTGTGTAATGCGGACAGTTTGAGGGAGGTCCTTCCTGTGTAGACTGACCTGAATGAACAGCATGGCTTGATGAGCTGGACTTCAGGGACTTGACCTGTAATACACAATTAACCAGTCAACTCCTGCTGTAAGGCCTTCATTACTGTGAAAATCAATGGACCCATAAGATACAAAAAAAGATACAGAAAAAAGATACAGAAAAGATACAGAAAAAAAAAAATTACTTGAAAATTAATTATATATAGCAATTGTTTCTTGAAGAATGTAACGTATAAATGCCTCATGAGCTTAATTCAACTGTCTAACCCCATCAGACCCAAAATATATATTTTTTTCCTCCACTGTTTGCAAACAATGTCATTGTAAACAAACACTGTATAGCTTAAAAACATGGTTAAAACCAGAATTTTGATCTCATATATGGTCAGTCCTTGCATCCATTGCCCCATCTGTGAATTTAGTGGTTACATTTACATAGCAGGTTTTAGTGGTTACATTTACTTTTAAAAATCTACCTTTCCAGAAACAAGTCTCTCACCGCTGCCGCTTGCTATAGACCACCTTCTGCCCCAGCTGTGCCCTGGACACCATATGTGAACTGATTGCCCCCCATCTATCTTCAGAGCTTGTGCTGCTAGGTGACCTAAACTGGGGCATGCTTAACACCCCGGCCATCCTCCAATCTAAGCTTGATGCCCTCAATCTCACACAAATTATCAATGAACCCAACAGATATAACCCCAAATCCATAAACACGGACACCCTCATAGATATCATCCTAACCAACTTGCCCTCCAAATACACCTCTGCTGTTTTCAACCAAGATCGCAGCAATCACTGCCTCATTGCCTGCATCTGTAATGGGTCTGCGGTCAAACGACCACCCCTCATCACTGTCAAACGCTCCCTAAAACACTTCAGCGAACAGGCCTTTCTAATTGACCTGGCCCGGGAATCCTGGAAGGATATTGACCTCATCCCGTCAGTAGAGGATGCCTGGCCATTCTTTAAAAGTGCCTTCCTCACTATCTTAAATAAGCATGCCCCTTTCAAAAAATGTAGAACCAGGAACAGATACAGCACATAGTTCTCTCCAGATCTGACTGCCCTTGACCAGCGCAAAAACATCCTGTGGCGTACTGCATTAGCATCGAATTGCCCCCGTGATATGCAACTTTTCAGGGAAGTTAGGAACCAATATACACAGGCAGTTAGGAAAGCTAAGGCTAGCTTTTTCAAGCAGAAATTTGCATCCTGTAGCACAAACTCAAAAAAGTTCTGGGACACTGTAAAGTCCATGGACAATAAGAGCACCTCCTCCCAGCTGCCCACTGCACTGAGGCTAGGAAACACTGTCAAGACTGATAAATCCACTATAATTGAGAATTTCAATAAGCATTTTTCTACGGCTGGCCATGCTTTCCACCCAGCTACCCTACCCCGGTCAACAGCCCTGCACTCCCCACAGCAACTCGCCCAAGCCTCCCCCATTTCTCCTTCACCCAAATCCAGATAGCTGATGTTCTGAAAGCTGCAAAATCTGAACCCCTACAAATCAGACGGGCTAGACAATCTGGACCCTCTCTTTCTAAAATGATCTGCCGAAATTGTTGCAACCCCTATTACTAGCCTGTTCAACCTCTCTTTCGTATCGTCTGAGATTCCTAAAGATTGGAAAGCTGCCGCGATCATCCCCCTCTTCAAAGGGGGAGACACTAGACCCAATCTGCTACAGACCTATATCTATCCTACCCTGCCTTTCTAAGGTCTTCAAAAACCGAGTTAACAAACAGATTACCGACCATTTCGAATCCCACCGTACCTTCTTAGCTATGCAATCCGGTTTCAGAGCTGAGCCACGCTCAAGATCCTAAATGACATCAGAACCACCATCGATAAAAGACATTACTGTGCAGTCGTACTCATCGACCTGGCCAATGCTTCCATTCTGTCAATCACCACATTCTTATTGGCAGACTCAACAGCCTTGGTTTCACAAATGATTCCCTCGCCTGGTTCACCAATTATTTCTCTGATAGAGTTCAGTGTGTCAAATCGGAAGGCCTGTTGTCCGGACCTCTGGCAGTCTCTATGGGGGTGCCACAGGGTTCAATTCTCGGGCCGACTCTTTTCTCTGTACACATCAACGATGTCACTCTTGCTGCTGGTGATTCTCTGATCCACCTCTACGCAGACGACACCATTCTGTATATTTCTGGCCCTTCTTTGGACACTGTGTTAACTAACCTCCAGACGAGCTTCAATGCCATTCAACACTCCTTCCGTGGCCTCCAACTGCTCTTAAATGCAAGTAAAACTAAATGCATACGCTTCAACTGATCACTGCCCGCACCTGCCCGCCCGTCCAACTACCCTGGACGGTTCTAACTTAGAATATGTGGACAACTACAAATACCTAGGTGTCTGGTTAGACTGTAAACTCTCCTTCCAGACTCACATTAAGCATCTCCAATCCAAAATTTAATCTAGAATCGGCTTCCTATTTCGCAACAAAGCATCCTTCACTCATGCTGCCAAACATACCCTCGTAAAACTGACCATTCTACCGATCCTCGACTTCGGCAATGTTATTTATAAAATAGCCTCCAACACCCTACTCAAAAAATTGGATGCAGTCTATCACAGTGCCATCCGTTTTTTCACCAAAACCCCATATACTACCCACCACTGCGACCTGTACGCTCTCATTGGCTGGCCCTCGCTTCATACTCATCGCCAAACCCACTGGCTCCAGGTCATCTACAAGTCTCTGCTAGGTAAAGCCCCGCCTTATCTCAGCTCACTGGTCACCATAGCAGCACCCACTCATAGCACGCGCTCCAGCAGGTATATCTCACTGGTCATCCCCAAAACCAATTCCTCCTTTGATCGTCTTTCCTTCCAGTTCTCTGCTGCCAATGACTGGAACGAACTGCAAAAATCACTGAAGCTGGAGACTCATATCTCCCTCACTAGCTTTAAGCACCAGCTATCAGAGCAGCTCACAGATCACCACACCTGTACATAGCCCATCTGTAAACAGCCCATCCAACTACCTCATCCCATACTGTATTTATTTATTTATCTTGCTCCTTTGCACCCCAGTATCTCTACTTGCATATTCATCTTCTGCACATCTACCATTCCAGTGTTTAATTGCTATATTGTAATTACTTCGCCACCATGGCCTATTTATTGCCTTACCTCCCTTATCTTACCTCATTTGCACACACAGTATATAGATTTTTCTACTGTATTATTAACTGTATGTTTGTTTATTCCATGTGTAACTCTGTGTTGTTGTATGTGTCGAACTGCTGTGCTTTATCTTGGCCAGGTCGCAGTTGTAAATGAGAACTTGTTCTCAACTAGCCTACCTGGTTAAATAAAGGTGAAATAAAAAAATCAATAAATAAAACATTTCTCCAGCTCCATTCCTAAGCTCTTTACCCAAAAAAGTGGTGGAGTGTATGCTTTGTTTTTGATTGAACTGCACATTGTCCCTTTAATGCACAATGCACAACCATTCCCTAACCCCTCCATACCTTTTTCTTTGGGATTGTGGCAGCCCCCGAGTATTCCAGAATCTTCAGTGTGGGTTTTCTCTGTCTCTTATGGATGGTTTCCAAGTAAGGAACGTCACCTGCCACAGGACACTGTTGTTATGGACCTTTACACACATCTGGGATAATAAGGTGTTTAGGATCTAAGACCACTACTACAGAGGAGTAATGTAATAAAAACAGTATTTTCCTTGGTTTCACGGCACATTGCTTCCGAAAATATGTTGTAATTTTTTGCAATTCAACCAAAGTATACATTTGATATGTAAATGGTTTCTCACCAACATTCTTTGTAAGACTGTCACACAACATTGAAGGGTCTGCTTCAGGAGGCAGGGTTAGAGTATCTATGGACAGGATAGGTGCATCCTGAGGGGGAGTGTTCTCGATTAGGGGAGGGGCTTGTCCATTTGGGGTCTTGGATGGTTCCTCTGGGGGCAGGGATTGTATTTCAGGAAGTGGGTTCAGATGGGCGTGGTCATGTGTGTTTTTTTCTGATGGTAGGGCATCTGGTTTGTTGCTGTTGGACTGTGCCACCTGGAAAAACATGAAGAGGGTATAGAACTGGTATCATGATACAAAACCCTGAAAATCCAAGAGATGTAATACTGTATGTTTGAATGAGCTACCTTTCCCAAAGACTGGAGGGCCTTTTTCTGTTTCTTCCTTGTGGAGAATATCTGATCATACTCTTCTGTCCATTCTATGAGTCTTTTGCTTGGTTTTCTAATTCGTTTATGTGCTGATGAAGGACAAGTGCACAAAAAGTATGAATATACCACACATGTAAAAACCATGTCATTTCATGATCTACAGAATTTGTCATCATGGCCCTGAATCGGACGCTTTCACTTCATAGCTTTTGATATTTTCATTATGGTATAATTCCTGAAGCAAAGTCAATGCATTGATCAGTCATAATCTCCTTTGGGATACCCTTCTGTCAAACCAAGAAGAAAAAAAACTATTCCTTACCTGTGGGAGCCTCCTGGCCTTCCCCAGTACTTTGTGTAGTTTTTGCAGAATTGATGGCTGGTATAATCTGCTGGTCCAACCTTGTCTTTGTCTGAAAGGACACCGATGTGTCTGCACCACCCTGCTTCAAAGGCACCATGTTCTGTCGTCTCTCATTCAGTAGCCCACTGCAGCCCTCCTCCAACCCCCCTAATGTCCCTGAATTCTGGTCAAACTTCTGCCAGGCATTGCTCGAAAGATGGTGTGAGGCCTCCATCCCAAGGTAGCCAGGTCCAGGAGACCTCTTACCACAAGGCTCTTTTCCATTAGGTTTATTTTTAGTCCCAGACAAGCCTCTCTTTTTGGCTGGCCTTTTCAAGTCCTGGTTTATGCTGCCTTCAAGTTGTGGGATTTCTACTTTCAGAGAAGACTTGAGCTTGGGTTTGGCCTTTGTTTTGCCCTTGTACTGTTGACTTTTACTGAGACTAGGGCCTTGACCGAGTGACTCCTCTCCTAGTAAGGGTGGAATCACTGAAGGCTCTTCTTTTACATGGTCACTGGGTGGTCCGATTTCCAGCTCCAAGGGTGTACCATCTTTCTCCCTGGTATCGTGCTCGTCTTTCAGCAGCATGAGGAAAGTACTGAACTTGTAGTTAGTGTCTGGTTTAAAAGACACATGTTTTCCATCACCATCACTTGATTCCAGGGACTTGAAGGATAACTCTTTGATGTCTTTGAAGACGTCCATGGGAGAGAAGCATGGTGAGGGAGAGGAACAGGACATGTGAGACACACAGTTCCCTTTCTTTTCCTTCCCAGAAGTTAGAGGTATGAATTCTGCAGGCATCTGGGATACAAAGAAGCCCTCATTTTCTGTCTTAACCTCTGCCTCAAAGTCCTTCGACCTGGTGAACTTTGATGAAGAGCAATTTGGCAAAGCTATGATCTGATTATCGTTGTCAACCTTTGAAGGTTTGTCCTCTGTATAACAGTTTGTTTTGGTCTCTGGTTTATCAGAGGGAGTGTTTGTGGAAGATGAGACCTTCCGCTCAGCTTCCTCCATAGCTTTAAGGGCTCTGGTCATGAGGCGGTTGCTAGCGGGCAGATGCGCAGGCTGCTTGCCCAGGTCCTTCGACTGATCCGAGAGCTTGGGCACACTTAAGACTGGAGTCTTAAACTGATCACCAGTCATTTCTTTGACTGTTGCATTGGACACTGGAGTCTTCGACTGATCAGCAGGGCGTTCTTTGACTATTACACTGGACACTGGAGTCTTCAACTGATGACTAGAGCATTCCTTGATTGCCACACTGGACACTTGTGTCTTTCTGTTGACAGCAGCTGCAGTTTGAGTATTTTTCTTGCAGGGGCCCTTGCTAAAGGAACTGTGTTTAGATATGGAGGTGGTAGTGATGAGTCGCCTGTCTTTTCCTGGTTTGCTGAACCACAGGCCAGTTTGGACATCAGGCTGCGTTTTTACTTTTTTTACTACTAGAACTGAGGGCTGAGTCTGAGAGAGCTTGGATTGACGCTCAAGTGCTTTAGGACACAAAATATTGGGGATAGAGTCAAGGTCCAAATATGGACATTCTTCGATGTCCCCCTCTGGCTTGTCAGTGCTTCCATATCTTTCGGTGTTGAAGAACTCATTTTTAGATTTTGATGCTTTAGTTGGATTCTTCTTCCTCTGAGGCTTCTTGAAAATGCTTCCTTTCGTTGGGGAAGGTTTACTTTGTGGTGACACAGTTCCATTTGTTATATGACTTGGTGCAGGGGATATAGACACGGATGGAATGGAGAAAGGGGGAATTGGAAGGTCCTCATTCTCTGATGTGGACCCATCATGGAGGGTTGTATCTATGGAGTCAGGTATAGAGGCCACCATTTTGGGCCGCTCTGTGAGGACAGCTTCTGCCTCAGCCACACTTTTTTTCCAAGATGCTTTAAAACGCTTGGGTATCTATGGAGGAAAATAAAGTGTTTTTGTAATCACAAATATTTGTATTTTAGATACATCCAGGTAAAACATGAATGATTATTGTCCAACATACAAAAAAGCTGTGCCACATGTTTGATTCACATTAATAATTACAGTGTATTTGTAGTCTTTGTCTCTTTGCCTTCCTCTCCTGCGTATCAAGGGGAGCTGTTCAAACTCAAAGCCTCCATGAAAAGTGTGCGTAGCTTTCCCTGCGACCCAGGCCAGTTCCACAGGCTCTCCAAAGGTTCTGATGTGGTACTGCCGACAAGGCCTATCACTGGGCTCTGAAACATCACCACACAGGAGCAAAGGATCCGGGCCACTAGGTATTAGTGTTCGTAGATTTCATATTCATTGAACCTTTATCGCAGGTATAAAATACATTTTGCAAGAGAGATGTGTCCATTTCAATGTAAAGTGGATTGTGAAATATAACACTTCCAAGCTAGTACAAATCTGTTCCACAAGATCAGTTCAAACCAAACAATGGGTTGTTAAAATAATACCCAGGACCAGGGCCTACCTTTCATTTTGTGGTAGGTTCCCTGTACTGGGTCAACTGTCATCTCACAAGGCCACCAGGGTCTTCGGTTGAACTTTGCCCATATAACTTCTCCCTCTAAAAACTTTACAGGTGGAAGGGACTTCTTCTTTGGGCTGTCCATCTGTTGATAGACACCAAATAAATCAATATTTAAATTACTTCAAGACATGTTTAAAAAGGTTCAAATTCATGTAATATGCAGTACCAGTCAAATGTTTGGACACACCTACTCATTCAAGGGTTTTTCTTTATTTTACTATTTTCTAGAATAGTGAAGACATCAAAACTATGAAATAACACATATGGAATCATGTAGTAACCAAAAAAGTGTTAAACAAATCAAAATGTATTTTATATTTAAGATTCTTCAAAGTAGCCACCCTTTGCCTTGATGACAGCTTTGCACACTCTTGGCATTCTCTCAACCAGCTTCACGAGGTAGTCACCTGGAATGCATTTCAATTAATAGGTGTGCCTTGTTAAACGTTAATTTGTGCAATTTCTTTCCATCTTAATGCTTTTGAGCCAATCAGATGTGATGTGACAAGGTAGGGTGGTATACAGAAGATAGCCCTATTTGGTAAAAGACCAAGTCCATATTATGGCAAGAACAGCTCAAATAAGCAAAGAAAAACAACAGTCCAACATTACTTTAAGACATGAAGGTCAGTCAATACGGAACATTTCAAGAACTTTGAAAGTTTCTTCAAGTACAGTCGCAAAAACCATCAAGCGCTATGATGAAACTGGCTCTCATGAAGACCGCCACAGGAAAGGAAGACCCAGAGTTACCTCTGCTGCAGAGGATAAGTTATTTACAGTTACCAGCCTCAGAAATAGCAGCCCAAATAAATGCTTCACAGAGTTCAAGTAACAGACACATCTCAGCATCAACTGTTCAGAGGAGACTACGTGAATCAGGCCTTCATGGTCAAATTGCTGCAAAGAAACCACTACTGAAGGACACCAATTAGAAGAAGAGACTTGCTTGGGCCAAGAAACACAAGCAATGGACATTAGACCGGTGGATATCTGTCCTTTGGTCTGATGAGTCTAAATTTCAGATTTTTGTTTCCAACCGCTGTGTCTTTATGAGATGCAGAGTAGGTGAACGGATTATCTCCGCATGTGTGGTTCCAACCGTGAAGCATGGTGTGGGGGTGTATTGCTGGTGACACTGTCAGTGATTTATTTAGAATTCAAGGCACACTTAACCAGCATGGCTACCACAGCATTCTGCAGCAATACGCCATCCCATCTTGTTTGAGCTTAGTGGGACTATCATTTGTTTTTCAACAGGACAATGACCCAACACACCTTCAGGCTGTGTAAGGGCTATTTGACCAAGAAGGAGATTGATGGAGTGCTGCATCAGATGACCTGGCCTCCACAATCCCCCGACTTCAACCCAACTGAGATGGTTTGGGATGAGTTGGACTGCAGAGTGAAGGAAAAGCAGCCAACATGTGCTCAGCATATGTGGGAACTCCTTCAAGACTGTTGGAAAAGCATTCCAGGTGAAGCAGGTTGAGAAAATGTCAAGAGCATGCAAAGCTGTCATCAAGGCAAAAGGTGGCGGCTACTTTGAAGAATCTAAAATCTATTTTGATTTGTTTAACACTTTTTTGGTTACTACATTATTCCACATGTGTTATTTCATATTTTTGATGTCTTCACTATTATTCTACAATGTATAAAATAGTAAAAATACAGAAAAACCCTTGAATGAGTAGGTGTGTCTAAACTTTTGACTGGTACTGTAAGTTAAAAAAAGTATTATATCAGAATTTACATGCCAATTTAAATACGCAAATGTAAACATAAACAAGCATTCCAATATTTCCCAAGACTATACGGTTGCTGAGTTGCCAGGACCAAAGTCCTGGTAAATTAGGTTAGGTAAAGTTAAATCCCTGCAACTCTATCCTAATTTTCACCAAATGCAAGATAGTGCAAATCCACATTATATTACCAACTATCTTTTAAACACTAAAATGCATATATCAGCTATGTGCACACTCTCTGGTCTAGATGTCAGTCAACCTTACTAAACGTGTATCAACTGATCATGTATAACATCAGCCACTAAACACCAGCCACTAAACAAAGCTCTGGATATGGCCTGACTAATGACTTTTCTCTGTGCAGGTGTTTTATTAATTTCAAAAGGTACAACTATTAATTGTAATTCACCATATGATATGCTGGAATTACATGGATCATCTCCAGCTATGAGGATCTTATCTATTATAGAGGAAGTGACCTCGGATGACCTTTCAAGCTAATTAGTTAGACTTTAGGCCTCTCACTATCTTCATTGACATTTCACAAATAATCAAAACCAATAAGCTTGACAATTTATGTTGCACAGTAAAACAGGTGATCTGGACTGAAAAGGAAGTACCCAGGCCAGAACTGTGATGTTACAGGATTAAATATGAGGGCTGTTGGGTACTGCATGATGTTGCTGTGAATAGCCATGTTATGTAAAAGGTTCATAACAGTACTAGGACTTGCCATTGAAGGCCCAGAGGGGCTATTCCCAAGAGAGAGCGGCTCACAGTCCCTCCCCCAGTCCTCGTCTGAACCTTCATGTGCCGTTAATGGGGGGACACTAGGGGACTGCAAGCCTTTACCCACAGATAGCCCTGGCTTCAGTAATTGCTTTACCTTCAAGTTTAAAAATTCAGGAAGTGGTTCAGGTGACTTTCCAACTTTTCTCTGTCTGTCTGTCAGAGGTAAAGCTGTATCCTCATCATCCTCTTCATCATCATCATCAAACAAAGTGGACTCAAAGTGCAGGCTGCCATTCGCAAAAGGGCTATTGCTATCCAGTGAGAAGTCTGGACTAGGTGGGTCAGAGAAGCAACTGTCACTCTTCTTCTCCACACTAGGATTAGTCTTACTGGTGTCTGTGTCTCTGCTGCTTTGCTGGGGAGCTGTGAGGGCCAAGGAATTCCCAAAGTCAGTTTTCCCAACAGCATTCCGGGTGTGCGAGACCTCCCTCTCCCCCTCTCCAAGCTGTACCAGGTCCGGGTGGCTGACCATGGTGGTCAGGTGCTGTAGCCTTATCAGAGGACTGTAGGAAGAGGATAGGTCCTTGGGCATGAACCCATAGGTGGATGGAGGTTTGAGGGCAGGGGTGGTGGACAGATGCATGGCACGTGGAGGGTCTAGTCTAGAATTGGGGTTATTGTGCTTTGAGGAGGGAGAGAAGGAAGGGGTCATTGGGGGCAGAGGTCAATGTTGGGTCAGTGTGACAGGCCTGAGCATTACTGATGTGCAGTTCATAGGGCCGACTCATCCTGGCAAGGCTCCATCCTAAACATAAAAAAACAGAAATAGCAAAAAAAATATTTAAAAAATAAGTGATAGCAACTTTAATTGCATGGATTTGCAATTATTGATCACATACAATTTTTTTACTGTTCGTTGTTAGCTATTATAGAAAGTGGCAAAAATGGGGATGGTAATGGTATATTATTGGAAAGTGTTTTTTTTAAACTTATAAAAAAACAATAGTGTTGTAAAGTTAGGAAAGTTTAAAATTACTGAGTTTCGCTATACATAAAAGTGTGAGATGGTTATCTTGCCCCACCTAAAAAAAACTGTTTAAATAAAGTATTAGGCAACAGTGTCATCATCATTCCACTCCTCGCTACACCGCCAAGAACGTGGAATTGTGGCAACCTATGCGCGTTTGGCAGGCCGCTGGTCATGTTAAAATTAGACCAGAGTACCTGTAATGACACGCTGTCCTGCCCAGCGACAACGAAGGGTTAAGTTGATTTCAAAAGGCTGATGAAGAAATCGCGAAACCAAGAATAAAATGGACAGCTCTTGACAGCGCCTGTGCATCAACTCTGTGTGCCATGGCTCACGAGGCACCACAGAAATATAGGTTCAGTGCATCGCTGGCACGCGAACATACAGTATCGACACACAAGTTCACACTGCCACACATACGTACAGACTTCCACCGACAGATGTATACTGTACACAATGACGGAATGTTTAAACAAATAAAAACGCGTATGACAATGATATGCCGCAAGAATCTTACCATTTAAATGTCGGTCACCGCAAAAACAACTGTCAACCTTTTCATTTCTATCATTAAATATGCTATTTTCGAATTTTGTGAAAGCGGATGAGGAGAATCCCAGCAGCAGCAATACTAGGCCAGGATCCTGTGGACATATACTCTACTTGCGATAGCTCTTACACCACCAGCGGCCCCTTCAAACGATAAATATATGCATGCATTTCACTTACTGAGAGAACCACCCATTTACAGCGGCATATCATACAGTGCTATAAGTTTCTAATTCCTTGTTACCTCATATTCAATGAATTATTAAATTATGACTATTTCCTAGCTGCCGACCTGCCCCTTGCAGCCCCTGCCTGCCCGTGTCTGTGTGAGAGCGGACCAATCGGCACTGCCTCCCAACCCCCAGCTTGGAGTATTGCTGAGGCTTTGAGTTCCACCAAAAATCCAAAGATATGTGGGATGGGAAAAATACTGGCATATTCCTCTCTACTGGTTTTTAATTATCACATACATTTTCAATTACTGTCATTCACATTAATCACTATGACATGCCTGTCATTTGCTCAATCTGTGCCAACAATGGCATCATATCATACCCCATATGGACATCTCATGCGCTTTTAAATTATAGGATTAGAATGTTTTCATGTAAATGCATTCTAATATAGGCTACCCAGAAAAAAGATGGCTTCCTTGCCTTTAGACGAGTTGCAAAACCTTTTCTCTGCTCACCGGGTCCTTCAAAATGGAGTCGGTTCACAAAAAACAGGCCACAAAGTGTTAATGTGCTCGATATGAAGTTCACATCAAAGCGAAAAAGATTGAACCGCAATTACGCACACATTTCCAATCCATCCAAAACATTCCAAAGCCTCAATGTAAAGCTGCATTCATTCATTAAACACCATTGAAGAAACCACTTTCTACAATCATATTTAGTGTATTTAGTGTATATCATATGTCAGGTTACAGAAGAAAGGTTCACGACGGGCAAATGTAACTGGTGTGTGTAGTAGGGGACAGTGTGCCATAATTCGCAGGCATTTCCATAGACTCCATCATGCCCTGAACGTCAAAAGAGAGTTTGAATCACGTATTGTCTTATTTGTGTGGATTGTTGCAAAGGAAATTATATGGTAGAGACCGTGGATAGGGGGTGGAGTGGAGTCGTCCTAGATAAATGCACAACCATTAAATATGCAAAGATGTTAATCAAATAACAGTTCTGTATTCCGGGAAGGCAAGCTATGTCTTCACACTCTCCACAAAATGAATATGCGATATTTTTGATCGAGGGGAAAATCTAAAGCCTACGGAAGAACTGCGCTGCCTGCTCAGCCTCGCTCGCATGAGCCTGGTGGGAGAGGGCCTGCAGTGTACGGCGATGGGCACACACAGTCAAAATAGCGCCCCGGCAGATCAAACACGTTCATGCGTCTACATGCCTTACTAAACGCGTCTTTCTTTCCTTTTTAGACTGCACTGTAACGACAAAAAAACATAACATGATGTAAAGCCTATCTATTTACATATCCGTAAAGAAATCGACTTAAAGTAAACTCTTACATCATCATCTTGTTGTGAGCCGTGTGTTCCTCTGTGCTGTGCTGTCTCTGTGTCTGTGCAGTTCGTAATGTCGGCAAAGTCAGTCATAGCAGAAGACAATGGTGGTTTGAGACAGGAGCACATGAGTTTCTGATTAAGTTAGTCAGGTTTAAGTAAGCCTTTTTATGGACCACTCTATTCGCATCTTATTTTACACCACATGCTGCCATGCGTGATTTATACACCTGTGCACCTCCACCTCTACCCAAGCTGTTTTCACTCTTCACCTGTACAATGTGGACACTTACAAGTATCTTATCTGTAAAGGAGTCCATCATGCCTTTTTGTGGGAGAGTGATTGACAGGCCTATTCTAAAGTCTGTCACTGCCCATTAGCCTACTTACTGACAGCTCGATGTTGTCACTTATGTTAATGAACTGTCCTCTATGAGTCCATGACATGACTATAATGTAATTCAGTCATATGTCAGTCTTCATACTCATGCTTTATTTGGTAACCCTTTACTAAAACTCTCTGTCATAAGGGCTACATAACACTGTTAGGCCTATAACATTTTTAACACTGCCATATGTTATTAACAGTAAGCTTTTGAAGTCAGTTTATAACCACCCTTAGCAGTGTTGTAAGAAAGCGTAAGTTGCCGGTTTTCAGGGATACAGTATTTTAAACCTAACTGCCGTTTCCCCTGAAAAAGGGAAGTGGGGACTCTGCTCCGGCATCTTTCTACGCCTGCTACATTAGTTTAGCTTGTATGACTTATGATGACATATGCCACAATGAAGTAATTGGCTATGTTTAAAATAGCCCAACTGGCTTAGGCAATTCCGACACAGCCAGAAGAGGACTGGCCACCCTTCATAGCCTGGTTCCTCTCTAGGTTTCTTCCTAGGTTCTGGCCTTTCTAGGGAGTTTTTCCTAGCCACCGTGCTTCTACACCTGCATTGCTTGCTGTTTGGGGTTTTAGGCTGGGTTTCTGTACAGCACTTTGTGACATCAGCTGATGTAAGAAGGGCTTTATAAATACATTTGATTGAATTAACAGTGTCATGATGACAGTGCAAAGTCTGCTGTCACAAGCGCACACCAACAGTCATGACTGTTCATGACATATGTAATGTCATTTTTATAACAGTGTTATATGTAGTATAAAGTGTAACTCTTTGTTCATTACACTACTAAACGTATTGAAAACTGTAATTGGCCCATTGATAATTCGAGGTCAGTGGGCCAATCAGATCTAACCCCACATGTCCTCTAATCCCACAGCTATTGGTGGTGGTGAATGCAAAACCCTGAAAAGTAAACAACTCATGATGTCATGTCAAGTCAAGTCATGATGCATTGATTATACATAACATGACCTCATGATTGCGTGAGTGTAATTGTGTAACTGCAAATTAGAGCTTTTTACAGCAGTTACTGGTTAATTTAGGTTTTGTGCTCTGAGGATGGTGACAGTCACCTCTTCAAATCCACTGTGACACTGTCACCTTAATGATGATGCCACACTCCTCCCTGCCCACCATCACCTTCCCAACCTGCGTATGAGTTATGACTCATCTGGCAAAGGAACAGAAACTCTTCTTATTACAAGTAAATTACATGCCTCAGAGGAGTAACAGTTTCTATTTCTGTCATCTGTCACATTGCTACCAGTGTCTTTGAACAAAACAATCTCTCCTTCTCCTCCATAACAATCAGTGCTTCATCTGAGCCATTGGAGCGTAACACCATAAAGCGTTCTTTAAGCAGACATTTATTCAGGTGGGGAAGGAAGAGGGCAGAACCATCATATGTACAGTAACATGTTGTTGTGTGTAAAAAACTGTGCATGCATTGCGTTATTATTATTGTCTATTGGTGTGGTGGATGCAGCAGTTTGTTAAAGCCCTGGGTGGTTTACTCACAGGCTCGTGCCAGGCTCCGTCGTTCCTGTGGAAGCCAGAGAGAAAGGGAAGAAGGGAGGACGTAGGGAGGTTGTTTCCTGCGGCCTTGGGAACAGGAACTAGGCCGCCGCTTAGTTAGTGGCGCGACATTTCTTCCCCCTTCCACCTGCAGCATTATGTATGAGACATGAGCCTGCTGGCTCAGAGGACATGCAGCTGTACTTGTGAACTTCAGTGCTTATGAACATTAGAATCATGAAGGCCCTACAACTCTACATTCAGTGCAATAGAATACATTTTAGATAAGATCCTTTAAAAAAAGGTTTTGCACTTTAATCATAAGTTCTTTGGTTACATAGAAAGCACTATACTTTTTCTGTATAACATATATCTATTAAATGACACTATTATAGTGAGATTTCTACTATATTGCCAAAATACAACCTCTCTCATGCACCTCAAAAAAGAAGTAGACACTAGAAGTAGAAGTAGAAGAGCGGACATACTGTACTTGTATGGCCTATCAGGTCACTAAAAATGTATTTAATTCAAGTTTGGAGGCCAAATGTCCCAGACATTCAGATCTGAACTAATGAGGCCTACAGGGCCTGTGGCCAACAGGCTCCACTGCACTACTCACTCCTTACTCCACCTAGTGGTCAAATATAAGCTTGACCTCAGCCACCCAAAGCTCTGAAGCGACTGCTATTGTTTCAGTAGGCTCTATTATGCCCTATAAGGGATGAATAGATATGGCTTTGTTCTCTAAAAACAAAAACATTCAATATGATATTATCACATAAGTATAATGAATGTAACGATAATTAGAGGTAATAGTACATGTTTACACATTTAAAAATGTTATTTCCAACATCGTCGATCTACAGCAGAAGTATCTGGAATATTGGGTCCTCGCTGAACAATGTTAATAAAAAGGAATACAATACATAGGCTTACTATACAAACACAACTTTTAATTAAACCTGTGGTGGCATAATTCTACCACCAAGGGGCAGCACAACACATGGTAAAGGTGGAGGACAACGTCCCGTCTGTTGCGTTGCTCGTACCAGTCCAGTGATATGAAGGACAAGACATTATGATGAAGCATGAATGAAATAAACACAAATGATTTCAAACCTCATCTATCTACACTTGGGGTTGATCTCATTGGAAAATATACATTATATATACTTGAACCTTTATACCCTTTTGCTATAAAAACATCTGTATACAGTATATGCATGTATATATTCATCATGACAGCCTCCCTCCCTCTGCATATATAGGGAAAGGGGAAAGAGGGATACCTAGTCAGTTGTAAAACGGAATGCCTTCAACTGAAATGTGTTTTCCACATTTAACCCAACCTCTCTGAATCAGAGAGGTGCGGGGGGGGGGGGGGGGGGGCTGCCTTAATCAATGTCTACGTCATCGGTGCCCGGGGAACAGTGGGTTAACTGCCTTGCTCAGGGGCAGAATGACACATTTTTACCTTGTCAGCTCGGGGATTCAATCCAGCAACCTTTCGGTTACTGGCCCAACGCTCATACCCGCCAGGTTAGATATCCCCTCTGTAAATTCTATATCCTTACTTTAAATCACCTTATACTCCAGAGTTTTACGTTTACTGTATTCATATTGTATTCTGTATGTTGACTATGTTGACTTTATGCCTGTATTCTGTCTGTACATTGTCTATTGCTGGCATCACCAATTCACTGAGTCAAATTCCAGGTATGTGTAAATGTACTTGGCAAACAAAGTGATTCTGATTCTGAAAAACAATAAATCCATACGTTTACTCATGTAACAACACAGAAGTTGGTTTAACAAATATATGTCAGGTCAATATTGTAAAACAGAACGTGTTCTCAATGACTTACCTGGTTAAATAAATACATATTTTAAATTCCTTTCATTTGAAGGCACCATATTGAAATCAAATATGTGTAATACCTGTGTCATGTATTATGTGTAATAATGCAATATATACCATTGTAACAAAAATGGAAAAAAAATAATAATGCTTGTGTATTTGCCATGTAGATTGATTAGAAAAATAAATTATCCTGATATAATTCCTGATCTCACATCAGGAATTATTTGAATAGGGCCCCAATGAATACATCAGTTCACAAACAACAGAAACGTTATTTCCAACACGACAACATCTGAGTTGAAACTTTCATTAGGCACTGAATAGCAACTATAGCATTAAGCTTTGCACTGAATCACTAATGGGATGATGATTGGGTGTGTAGGCGTGCATATGCGTGTGTATGTGAGTGAGTGTGTGTGGGGGGTGAGGTCGCTCGTGAATGAAGTTTTAGGCGTCTCTCTGTCACCATATCACAAAGGAAAGTTTCTGGAGGATAACGCTGTCCTCCTCTCCCTCCCGGAACCCACTGTGTGGAAGACTCTTCCTGTTGTTTTAAATTCCGCTCCACTCCCCCACTGCTTCCAACCCCGATGATTCACATCCCCAATCCCAGCTGTCAGCTGTCCGTGCTTTTGACAGCTCTCTTCTCCTCTTTCTACCCAACTATCTCTCTCTCTCTCTCTCTCTCTCTCTCTCTCTCTCTCTCTCTCTCTCTCTCTCTCTCTCTCTCTCTCTCTCTCTCTCACCCTTCACATCTCTCCACATAGAGAACCTTGATTTACAAAGGTAGTTTCATGTAAACTGGGATTTGATTAATTAGGATCCCCGTTACCCGACGCCAATGGCGACAGCTAGTCTTACTGGGGTCCGACACATAACGAAAAATACATTACAGACAAAATACTTTACAATTTATATGCATTTAAAAACATTAACATGTGTGTGTGCATCTATCAGTTCCACAGACATGTCAGTACATACACACAACAAGTAGGTCACATGGGGGAGAGGCGTTGTGCTGTGAGGTGTTGATTTATTTGTTTTTTGAAACCAGGTTTGCTGTTCACTTGTGCTATGTAAGATGGGAGGGAGTTCCGTGCACTCATGGCTCTGTATAAAACAGTACATTTCCTAGCATTTGTTCTGGACCTGGGGACTGCTTTGAGTGCATCATGGTGAATTCATAGAGAACATGGGGAATGAAAGGAACCCTGGACCCTCTCCCATCAAATCTGTTGACAGGACTCAAGTAATGAACCTCCGCTCCATTCATTCCAACATATCCCAATAGGCACAGTAGTACGCACGCACAGCTGATAAATAAACTGTAATGTGTGGAACTACAGCTTGTTGTGCCAATCTCTTCTCTACAATAGGCCAACTTTGTGAGCCAATTAGGGTAAGCTCTGTCTGTATTTGTAATAGACATGCGGAACGGCCATGTTGAAATTCTTCAAGAGTTATGCTGATCAATCAATTAATGTAATCAAGATTGCTTTTAGCTTTCTCCAGTAGGTACGTGAATTCACCATGAAGGGCATCTCTTATACAGTAGCTGTGTTTACAAAATGACAAGCACTATTTATGGGGATGACAGAGGGGAATCTGAGCACTCCATCAAATTCCATTAGTACTGTATATTCAGAATGCAGATGGAATAAAGCATAGCGTTTTTTTGGTGCATTTTAAACAGTGGCAACAGACTGGGATGGGCAGGGCACATCAACCCACTTATGTAGTGAAGCTTTAGAACAAGAAGGGTGTTGATATTCCATTGTTATTTTCTCAGAATCGTTAAATAAAATATAGAAATCAGCGTCATCGGGATTTTGGCATCTTATGTTTAAATATCAGCAAAATGTTAGAAGCGGTAACAACACCCTCGGCTGAATAACTAGCCAGAGATGTTTTTAAAGTCTGCCATCCTCTCTGTCCTTCTCAGAGCTCTTCACTCTCTTCCATACACATGCATTGAGCCTATCGCTAACTTGAGTCAAGGCGCCAAAAAACACATTGTTTGATGTGAGTGTCCGGATGAATCCGCCCTCGCTGCTTCCACACCAAATATCTCAGGAGACCATTAAAAAATGTCACTTCAATTAGTCTTTTCTCTCCAACCCAAAGCTTGGGCCCTTCCACACACCCATACACATACACTCACACATGAAAATAAAGTGAAAAGAAGAGGAAGTCTTGAGGGGCTTTGAAAAGCACGATTGGGAGAAGCCTCTTGTGCCGGGAGAAAGGGAAGATGTGAATAACAAGCATTGGGAAACAGCAGCTAACACAAAGTGGACTGGAGTAGCCATTCTCTCTGCCCGGGTTGAGTCTCCTCAAGGGGGGGCCGGGGTCTTCAGGAGCCCGAGACCTGCGCTTAATGAGAAATTCCTGGGGATTTAGAGGGGAGCAGAGGTCTTCATTTTCTCACTGCGCCCACGGCCCCCCAATACCGGGAGGTGCGGGCTCCTTTTGAACAGCTCATTCAGAGAGCTGGGGGCCTGCTGGATTATGCATATGAGCTGTGTCTCATAGGGCCACAGCCTGCCACCTCGCTGAAGGAGCCCACGTAGGGCAGGGGTGCGGGGGGATGGGGGGGGGGGTGCTAATTCTCTGAGTGTCTAATTAAAAGAATAAGCAGGCTGAGATGAGAGTGCTTGATACTGCAGCTGCCTGCGTTGTGATGGTGAGTGCCCAGTGCTGGCCCTGGGGGCCCCTAACTGAGAGGCCCCTACAGCTGGCCCCCCGAACCAGCAGGCTGGACATTGTGCCGGAGCTTTGCTGTGGGCCGACTCGTACCCATCACAAACAAACCCCACTGGGCAGCTGACGGCTGCATGGTTGGGCCTGGATCTGGAGACATTGTTCCCCCAGGACCCTGCTTCTCAGGATCCCAGAGAGAGTGCTGGTGCTGGCCCGCATGGTGCTAGTCCAGTCAAAACAACCAGAACCAGAGCACAAAGCACGACGAGGAGCTACGGCAGAAAAATTTGCTCCAGTTCTGCGCCGTGGACAGTGATGCCTCTGAATGAACAGTAGAGAGTTTAGCTTTGGGTGATTTTACATCGATCAGGCAAAAAAAGAGAGTTGATAAGATGTTGAAAATCAAACCTCTATGTTAAAAATGTTATAATACAATATTTTCTGCTTATATAGTTGTCCCAATGACATTTATGTTAACATTTGTACTTAGTCTAGCATAAGATAGGCCAAATCTTCTCTCACCGTGACCCCTAAATGTCCTTTATATGGCCTCACACATAAACTTAGTCACCTGATCCTTTATTCATATCATCCTTTATAAACTTTTTAACATTTTTTTAAAGTATAATGATATACGATTTTTATTTGAACAGTTTTTACCTTTAGCCATGGAATGTACAATTTAGGGATTTTCCTGAATTGTCTGGAATTGAATTGGAATTGACCCCAACTCTGATAAGCATCATAATCTCTCTGAAATAAACTTTCTGTCTGGCGTGGGTGATGGTGGACATCTTTAGCAGACACTCTTTTACCCTTCTGTCTCCTCAGTGACTAGAACAAAAGCGTATGGTGGGTCGTTTAACCAGCGTGTCTCTGAGACCAAGGTGTCAGCCTTCAACGAGTCTATTACCACCCTCACCAAAACAAAAGAACCAAATCTCAATCTGGACTGGAGCCAGACAAAGTCACAGATACAGACCGAGCACTATTCTCTCTCTCTCTGTTAAAACGATAAACATCCTATTTCTTCACAGGGTACGTTTTACCATTGGGTACAAATAAAAAGATTTGCACTAAGAGGTCGTTCTTCTAGAAACACATAGTCCAATTAATTAGTTTATTAAGGGGAGAGAAAAAAGTTTTTCGCCTCCTTTCGCATGTTTCCAGACAGGTTTAATGTGCATTTAGTCCTGGACAATGGCCGGCCCATTCATATGCAAAGGCAAGGTATATGGAGCGAGCCAATTTTGCGGCCAATGACTCAGACTCTGATTGAGGGGCACTGGGGCATGACAGTGTCCCCCCCCCCCCCCCAACCCCACCCGCATCCTCCTTCAGCCCGTTGTGGTCATCCCCCACCCCCTGACCACCCCAAAAAAAACAGAGGCTCTGCACAGAGGGGTGCGGGGGGACAAAGCCTGCAGCCGTGAAAAGGTCCTAGTAAAAGACTGGCGCTGGCCTTTCATTGAGATGTCATTCTGCATCGTAGCACCCTGAGATGAGCTCTGTCATAGCCAGAGATGCACTTATAGTAGGCAGTCTTGATTGGGGGCTGGTATATAAGGGAGGGGGGGGGGGGTGATGACCTAATGCTAACCAAACCCCTCTCTATTCTTCCCTCTGGCTCTGCTAAAGAGGCCTGACTGACACTCCCACCGCCTCTAAATACGATCCCTGCAGTGCCATGGTTACAGAGACACCAGGTCCAAGTGTGGGGAGAGGAGGAGAAGAAGAGGCAGATCTTATAGGCTAGCTACCATACAGAGCCTTTCTCTTTCTCTTTATTCATGTGTGTTTCCAATAAGATACTGTGTACAGACTCAGCACATGGGAACATACTAGGAAAGAGAAACAAAACAATATTGCAAGATCTTATCTATTGATACTCTTATTTTAGAGGTCTAGTCTATCTCCTGAGCATACAGAAATGCCAAGACAAAAGTAACGTTAAGTCATCAGGATGTATATTATTTGGCTCAGGAGTAATAAAGACTGGCCTGAGAGAATTCTGAAATATTCAAACCATATTTAAGGTTTCAGAAGCTGGATTAGAGTGCAAAAGTTCAGGGTTTAGGGTTAATCCAGGACCATAGTCTGGCTGTGCAGCCTGGTCTCATAAATTAGATGTACCATAGTAAACAAAACATCTGGGAAACTACATGTATTATGACATATTACATTTGGTATGGTTACATAAGACAGAAGATCCTATGGTAAAAACGAAAGGATGGACTTATAATGCGAACATCAAGCAACCCAAAGGTTGCGTGTTCCAATCTCATCATGGACAACTTTAGCATTTTAGCTAATTAGCAACTTTGCAACTACTTACAACTTTTTAACTACTTTGCACCTACTTAGCATGTTAGCTAACCCTTCCCCTAACCCTAACCTTAACCATTTAACCTAACTCCTCACCCTAACCTTAACCCTAACCTTAACTTTAACTTTAACTTGAACCCCTAACCCAAACCCCTAGCCTGACGTTAGCAGTAGCCACCTAGCCACCTAGCTAACGTTAGCCACAAGAAATTACAATTTGTAACATATCATACAAATTTGAATACGTAACATATAATTCTAAATGGATGATGGACAGCCACAAACTAATACATACCATACCAAACGTAACATATCATACTAATTTGAGTATCCCGGATTTTCGTTGACTATGTTATGTTTACCCATGAGTCCAGGTTGGGCTGCTGCAGGGTTAAATCTTCATCATGGTTGTCAAAACTGATTGACATGTAACGTTTGAAAGAACGTCTGTCAGACCCCAGACAATTTAACTTGCTGGACTGTGACGGGAGGGCAGCAGTGTGTGTGTGTGTGTGTGTGTGTGTGTGTGTGTGTGTGTGTGTGTGTGTGTGTGTGTGTGTGTGTGTGTGTGTGTGTGTGTGTGTGTGTTTGTGTGTGTGTGTGTGTGTGTGTGTGTGTGTGTGTGTGTGTGCGTGTGTGACCGAGAGAGAGGGCATGAGAGCGAAAGATACATGTCAAAATCCCACATCTATCAGGACAATAAGGCTGGCTGGGAATAGAATGTGGGAGAGACAGAGACGGAGACAGACAAAGAGATAGTGTGGGAGATGGAGACAGAGAGAAAGAGAGAGATAATTAAAGAAAAGCAGGGACACAGGATTGGATGAAAATCCTAGTGACAGAGAAAGTATCAGAGGTAGAAATAGACATATACATTGAGTTTACAGAACATTAAGAACATCTTCGAAATAGTGAGTTGCACCTCCCCTCCCCTTTTCCTGTCCGAATAAGCTCAATTCGTCGGGGCTTGGACTCTACAAGGTGTAGAAAGCGTTTCACAGGGATACTGGCCCATGTTGACTCCAATGCTTCCCACAATTGTGTCAAGTTGTCTGGATGTCCTTTGGGTGGTGGACCATTCTTGATACACACGGGAAACTGTTGAGTGTGAAAAACCCTTGAAAAAGAAAAGGAGAGCCGCACACTCTGGGAGTTCAGATGCAATAATGTAATAACCAACATTCCCGACAGACAAGCTATCTTCATCAGTGGGAAAAACCTAGCAGTGTTGCAGTTCTTGACACAAACCCTCTGAATGGCACACATACACAATCCATATGTCAATTGTCTTAAGGCTTAAAAATATTTTTTTAACCTGTCTCCTCCTCTTCATGTCCTCTGATTGAAGTGGATTTAACAAGGGACATGAATAAGCGATTATAGCTTTTACCTGGATTCACTTGGTCAGTCTATGTCATGGAAAGAGCAGGTGTTCTTAATGTTTTCTACACTCAGTGTATAGAGAGAGACAAAGATAAAGAGGATGTATTGCATTGGTTTCATGGAAATATCTGTATTTGTTTAATGTAAAGTGCAGCCTATGCATGCAAACGTGAGACTTTGAATAGCTTTGAAGTGAGCTGGTGCAGGAAGGAAAGAGTCAGAGTAAGAGACTGACATGGCAGCATGTATTTGCATGGGGCCTCTGAGTTAGAAAGTAACAGGAGGAATGTGAAAGGAGAACAAATGTATCCAATATTGGATCAATGAATGTGGGATGCTGTGCTGACAGCTTTTGCATGGGACTCATGTCAAGAGATCTCAGAGAGAGGAGAGAAAGAAAAGATAGAAAATAGCAGAAATAGAGGACTGACAAGGTTAAATGACAGTGGACAGCTCACGTCCCTGGGCAGTATAGGGTGAAGGTTAGATACACACACACACACACACACACACACACACACACACACACACACACACACACACACACACACACACACACACACACACACACACACACACACACACACACACACACACACAAACAAACCCATTGACACCTGAGATGAGGCTAAGATGAGCAGTGTTTAGCTGACCCCTAAACTCTGACCTTGGCCACAGCCGGTGGGAAGACTCTCCCTTCCTGTCCCTATATCCCACTGACAGTCCTAACCTAGTTGAACACCGTCCTTCTCTCCCTACGGGTTCACTATTACCTCCTATAAACACGTGCACACATACACGCTAGCCTATCTCATCCCATTCTCCTGTCATAACCCATAAATCAATCAATCAATCAATCAAATAATATCAGTGGAGGATACACAGAGGAGGGAATGGAGGACCATCCTCAGTGAATTTCATAAAAATAAAAATAGTGAAACATTTAAAAAGTTATCCTTTTAAGATAAAAACAATAGAACATGTTGTATATTCACATCACCAAATAATTGATTAAAACACTGTTTTGCAAAGAAGGTCAACAGTAGCCTCAGCAGCACTCTGTAGGGTAGCACCATAGGGTAGCTGGAGGACAGCTAGCTTCCGTCTTCCTCTGGGCATAATGACTTCAATACAAAACCTAGGAGGCTCATGGTTCTCACCCCTTCCATAGCCTTACACAGTAATTATGACAACTTCCCGAGGACATACTCCAACCTATCAGAGCTCTTGCAGCATGAACTGACATGTTGTCCACCCAATCAAAAGATTAGAGAATGGATCTAGTACTGAAAGCAAAAGATACAGCTAGCTAGAACTGCAGCGCATAAAATGTGGTGAGTAGTTGACTCAAAGAGAGAGAAAGAAAATAGTTTTTAACAAATTTATTTCTTAAAAAATTAAGAGAGAGAAAGAGATAGCTATATTTAGGATTTTTTTTTTCAATTTCACTTTCACTTACTTAGGTAGTAAATGCAGCTAAATAGTTTAGCCTACTCAAACACCTGGCTCAAATAGAGGGATGCTATGTTAGCTAGCTGGCTATGACTATCCAACACTGGAACTCATTCAATACAAGGTAAGCTTTTGGTTTTAGATATGTATTGCCCCCGGGGCCAGCCGGTGTAACTGCTAAACCACTTATTGATTGTACACTGTACTGCATGATTGTAGCGGGTTTACTAATGCATTAGTTTTATTAGCTATGTTGACTATGACGTTACTTTAGATAATATGATGACAATGATGTAGGCTGTGTGTAGCGGTTATGATATGAAGGTTTGGCTTGGAAAGGTTTTTTCACCTGGTCACAGACAGCTGTTGTGCATTGAAGTCCACACGCGAAGGGAAAAGGTGAGAGCAGGAGAGCGCAAAGATCCGAGAAGGAATACAACAAGCTGTTTGTATGTGGCTATGAAAGTGAACTGTTTGTGTGTGATCAGCGGTGCATGCATTCCGCCAATTCTGTTGAAAAACGTTTCTTAAACGGAAGCAAACGGAATGATTCGGGGATAAACATACCTGAATTTATCCAACAGAAACCCATGTTTGCAGCTGTTGAACTAATGATTACACCTTAGGCCAGCTAGATGCAGGCAGACGTGTGCAAGGCGGTATTAAATGTGTCACTGTCCATGTCACCTCAAATCTTTCTCTCAGCCTGTGCGCACCTACATTGTAAACTTTCATTCACAGGCTAGGTTGTAGCAACCTCATGATGGGTACAGGGAATATGTGAGTATCATGTAGTAGCCTAAACCTATGGATGTTACATTGAACTGGGTGAATGGAATATGAATGACAGTTATCCAATAGGCTGTAATATAAATAAGGCCATGCTCATCACATTTCTTTGCATCCTCCCTCATCTTAAACGGCACCGACCGCCACTGAATTCTACTCATACTGGAATCAATAACCTATCCCTCATACTCCTTATGAACCACTACTCCTAAGCATCTGTTCCAACCAACACCTACTGAAATCCCCTGATCCACTCCCCATAGCAATCAACCCCTACTCCCTCTTACCCCTTCTTCTCCTCTACTCCTCCGACATCATTGATTAGAGCTCACGTGTTCATGCAAGGCTCAATGTCTCCATCAGTGACCAGGGGACGGTTGATTGAGCCCCAGCTCTCCCCAGCCTTTGTCTTCTGTTTGGGGGTTCCGGGGGGACAATCACTGGGCGTTTAACTACCCTCTTAGTCTGCTCTTTGGGCCGAGCCACCACACTGTTTCAAGACATCATTTAGAAACTGGAACAGCTCCTGGTACGAGACTCGGACTTGGGACCTGGCAGTTGCTGCTGATAGAGTTGTCTTCCTCTTTTGGTTGTTGTAAGGAGACACAATAAGGGTTTTGGACAGAGAGCTGCAGAGAAAACAAAGTCTAGTGTCCTTCGAAGACGATGGGGTGACGGAGTGTCAATGTGGCTGGGATTTTGTTTGTTAAATAAATGAACCAGACTGCCATTTGAGGAGTCAGTAGTACAAGATAGGCTCTCTTTAGTGTTGTTAACAAGGCCCATTTTTATTCCAGATGGTGGATGAGGGAGAACAAACATTCTTTAAGTGGTGAAAGTGTTTTTCATTGCCACACTGGTTTTTAAATCTTGGCACAATCAAATTTGTGGGAGGAAATTTCAAGAATATTTGAGAAAAAAATTGGTCTCGTAAAGTTTTATAGTATATAAAAATTCTGCAGGCCCAGTTTTTACAGGCATACTCTGCCTCTGTGAGCCCCCTTTGTGACACACATCTCTCACATGCACACACACACGTACACACACACACTGGTAGAGAGAAAGACAGCCTTGTGAGATATCCCAAAGCAATGTAATGAAAGCTAAACATCCCAAGCAACAAAACCTTGAAACGTGACATGTGGAACAACTTTGGTCTTGGGCGGTGTGACAGAAAAATGCCAAACTCTTCCCCGAATCCCGCGTTTAAAAATGGACAATGTATATTTGGGTCCTTTCGGTGGCTAGGCTTCTGGGATTGGCTTGTTTGTTTAGACTGGAGGCAGTAGTAATGTGGTGAACAGCAACCCAGGAGACTGGCCAGGAATGTGTCCCATAGCGCTCCTCAGGCCACACCAAAGCCTCCGTGCACATCTCCCTCCCGGCCCAGGACACTACCATTCGTCTCAGGAGTGTCCCGCAACTCCTCTCTCCCTGTCCCCCTGTCTCTGCTTTCTCACTCCCTCCATCCCTCCACCCACGGAAAAGAAAGGGGGGCTTTTCTAGGCCCTCACCTCCCTCTCTCCTCCTCCCCAGGCCGTGACGCCTGCATGGGCCTGAACTAGAACAATGAGGGACAGTGTGGAGGGATCCAAGGAGCTCGCGTCTGGCTACCAACATCCTGGACTTCCTCCCCTCTCACCTTTTAATTGGTCAAACTGCCTGGTGCTGTGTGATGCCTGTGTTTTCCACCAGTGGCGTTGGTTGCGCTGGGCTGGGGCCACTGAGCCTCCAGACAGTGGGGCTCCTGTACTGGCCTTATTGGGCTTTCCATGATGGAGCCTTGCTAGTTATTTACATGTCTGCCTATGTATTATTGCTATTGTCAGTTATGGGTTCATATAAAAGTGTTAAGGGGGAAAAATATGAATTAGTCGTGTCGTTGTAAATGCTTGAGCAAGGTAATGGCTTGTCCAGCATTCATCGGAAGACTTCACCTCCCAGCTCAGTCTGGAGTGGACACCTTATCTTCTCTCTCCATCTCTCTGCTCTCTCAGTCTTGAATGACTGGGTTTGTCAGGATGAGACATACTTGAAGTCTCTCTGCTCACTCTCTCTTCCTCTCTCCTTCCATTTCTCTTTCAGTGTTTTTGCATCTCCATGCTCCTCTCTCTCATTCTCTCTCGCCTTTCTCTTTCTATTTGTCATCTCTCTCTCTCTTATCCCCATGCTCTCCCAACCCTCTCCCCGCCCATCCCCTCCCCCCTCTCTTGTGGAGTTGACCCATGGGCCTGTGTGGTCAGGTCGCTGAGCTCAGCTTGTCCCTGACAGCTTGACTCCCCCAGTCACGAGGCCTCTCGTCCAGGCTGTATCTCCCTACAGCATCATCCTCAACCCTGGGAGATTGGCTGGGGGAGGTGGTTGGGTGACCTGTGTGTGTGTTTGAGTGTGTGTATGTGTGACCTGGCTTGGTGTGTGAGGAGGGTTACTCTGCCGCCCCATGGATGGTCACGACAGCTGGGCCTTGTCTTAAGATAGGGAGGTTGAGAAATGGCAGATGAAAGTAAAACAATGAGGTAGAACAAACATGTCTCCCTGAGAGGAGGGACACGGACAGGGCTTTCTCTTTCCCAGAGAACTCAAACAAACAAAGAAAACAACCTGATCACACAGACATGCTCATGCATACAATTGCTTGTGCACACACACACACACACACACACACACACACACACACACACACACACACACACACACACACACACACACACACACACACACACACACACACACACACACAACACACACAACACACACACACACACACAGCTTACCTGTCCTTGTTTGACGTCTGTCTATTTTGTATTTGTATTTATTAGGGTCACCTTCCTGAGGTCCAAACACATTAACCCTCCTGTTGTGTTCGTTTCATGTTAATTAATTCTGTGTTCCTGGTCCAAAAGGACCGCCCCATTATAGTTGATTATGAATCCATAATAATACATATATTATCACCTAATGTTGTGTTAGATCTTTGTATCAACTTTTGTTCTATTTGCTATTTATGGCCTGTAGGCCTCATTGACCTGAGCTCATACAACTCGTTTTTGAGTAAAAAAAAGCATAATGTATGGATTATTTTGACTGTAACAAATACTCAGATGAAACATATTGTGCTATTTATCACAGACTACTTTGTGTCAAAGTTTAACAGTTGTCTTTAACAGTTGTCTTTGTAAACGCGTCTCCCTCCAAGTTGATTATGCTTATCACTATAGTTTCGATTGACTCTGTCAGGAACAGTACGAAGCAGGATTTTATGTCATCAACCCGGGATATGGCGTATCTCGTTGGCCCTGGGGTCATGCTGATAACATTTTCAGCCGACAGCCGACCTCTCCTCTCAGGTGGGGATGAAGACCAGGACAAATTCCCATTCTTTGACCGGAATGTACCAACAACTTCAGCAGGGCCCTCTTCCTCATCACTGGATTGTTCCACATCGGTTGTCTCTTGGTCTGAATCATATTCTGTGTTGTCTTCAACTTCTGACACTTTCTCCTCTAATGCATCTTCACTGTCAGTTTCCTGGCCTCTCTCCCCCTCACCAGTGTCATGATCAAAGATATGGTCAAGAGCCTCACATACAGTATATTGATTGGTCATTGTGCTGCCACAGAATGAACTGTAAGCAAGGCCTCAAAATCTTCATATACCAGAGCTGCGAGAAAAGTTCTATATATTATTGAAACAATGTTGCGATTGTTTGTTAGAATGCCAACAGGTGTGGTGGATGTACCTGTGGATGTATTTCAAGGCCTACCTTCAAACTCAGTGCCTCTTTGCTTGACATCATGGGGAAATCAAAAGAAATCAGCCAAGACCTCAGAAAAAAAATTGTAGACCTCCACAAGTCTGGTTCATCCTTGGGAGCAATTTTCAAACGCCTGAAGGTACCATGTTCATCTGTACAAACAAGTGTATGCAAGTATAAACACCATGGGACCACGCAGCCGTCATACCGCTCAGGAAGGAGACGTGTTCTGTCTCCTAGAGATGAACGTACTTTGGTGCGAAAAGTGCAAATCAATCCCAGAACAACAGCAAAGGACCTTTTGAAGATGCTGGAGGAAACAGGTACAAAAGTATCTATATCCACAGTAAAACGAGTCCTATATTGACATAACCTGAAAGGCCGCTCAGCAAGGAAGAAGCCACTGCTCCACTTTTTGGAGGAATGTCCTCTGGTCTGATGAAACAAAAATAGAACTCTTTGGCCATAATGATCATCGTTATGTTTGGAGGAAAAAAGGGGAGGTGTAACGGTCGTCGTAAGGAGTGGACCAAAATGCAGCAGGTAAAGTGCTCATCTTCTTATTTATTAAAGGAAAAACACTTAAACAAAACAAACAACGAAAACAGTCCAGTAAGATGCACAGACTATACTAGGAACAACCACCCACAAAACACAAGTGAAACAAACCCCAACTAAATATGGCCTCCAATTAGAAGCAACAACAACCAGCTGCCTCTAATTGGAGGTACTACCAAAAACCAACATAGAAATAGAAAAACTAGATAACCACATAGAAATAGAAAATGTAGAACATAAACCAAAAAACCCGAACCACACAAAACAAACACCCCCTGCCACGCCCTGACCAAACTACAATAACAAATAACCCCTTTTACTGGTCAGGACGTGACGGGAGGCCTGCAAGCCGAAGATGCACAGGGGTGGCAGCATCATGTTGTGGGGGTGCTTTGCTGCAGGAGGGACTGGTGCACTTCACAAAATAGATGGCAACATGAGGAAGGACATTTTTGGGATATATTGAAGCAACATCTCAAGACATCAGTCAGGAAGTTAAAGCTTGGTCGCAAATGGGTCTTCCAAAAGGACAATGACCCCAAGCATACTTCTAAAGTTGTGGCAAAATGGCTTAAGGACATCAAAGTCACGGTATTGGAGTGGCCTTCACAAAGCCCTGACCTCAATCCTATAGAAAATTTGTGGGCAGAACTGAGAAAGCATGTGCAAGCATGGAGGCCTACAAACCAGACTCAGTTTCACCAGCTCTGTCAGGAGGAATGGACCAAAATTCACCCCACTTATTGTGGGAAGCTTGTGGAAGGCTATCCGAAACGTTTGACCCAAGTTAAACAATTTAAAGGCAATGCTACCAAATACTAATTGAGTGGATGTAAACTTCTGACCCACTGGGAATGTGATGAAAGAAATAAAAGCTGAAATAAATAATTCTCTCTACCATTATTCTGACATTTCACATTCTTAAAATAAAGTGGTTATCCTAACTGACCTAAGACAATGAATTTTTACTAGGATTAAATGTCAGGAATTGTGAAAAACGGAGTTTAAATATAGTTGACTAAGGTGTATGTAAATGTCCGACTTCAACTGTAGCTGTTATGCGGAGCGGCACAGGGGAACCCAAGAGTGGACTTAGACGAGGAAACAGATGAATGAACCAAGGTATTTATTGTAACACAGGGAGATATGGAGTGCAGATCTGGGGAAGCTTGGATGAGTTGTAGGAAACCAGATGTGGAGGCTGAGGTTGGAGTGTGCTGGGTTGGGACAGGGTAAACAGGTCCGGAGGGGAATCCAAGGGAGTGGTGGTGTGGTGAGTCCAGAACAGGGTAGCAGGGTGGTGAGATGTGGAACAGGAGCCAGAGTCAGGGCGGCAAAACTGCAGTGAGAGGATAAACAGCATCAAGCAGGGAAACAGTAATAATGGCTAGAAGCATAAACTGACTGAGCAGAGATTACGATCTGGTAGAGTGGAAGTAGCAGAATTGAGTATTTGTAGAGGTCTTGATATTGGAACAAGTTGCAGCTGGTAGGGATCTGCTCTGACTCCAGCACACCTGTCTTCAACCACACAATCACACACAAACAGAAAGGGAGGGGGAGAGAGAGAGAGAGAGTGTACTGGGGGAATGGCTGCAGGTCAAGCAGACACCGGATGACCACTAGGGGGTGTGGCAGGAGCAGATGTGACAGTACCCCCCCTCTACATGCGCCACCTGGCGCACAACCCGGCTTGTCAAGGTGTGAGGTATGGAAATCCTTTTGAGCTGGAGTGTAGACTGGAGCTGAAGCATGGTAACGGTTAGCTTGGGATTGGGTCCTGGTGGAGGCACGAAGAACAGACCGGTCCCTCCTCCAGGTGCAATGACAACGGCGCCTGTGGTCCTGGACTGAGTTACCGTTAGATGGAGGAAGGCCAGTGACAAAGTCCTGAGCTATGTGTGACCAGGGGCGACTGGGTATGGTAAGAGGGCGAAGCCGACCGGACAAAGGTTTGATGGAGGTTTTGTTCCGGGCACAGTTCGAGCAGGACGAGATGGTGGGCCACCAAAATCGCTGCCGCAGGAAGGCAACAGTCACCCTGGCATGAACCGGACGGGTGAGGTGAGTAGCATGGGCCCACTGAATAACTTCAGAGTGAACTGAATCTGGCACAAACAGAGCCTTACAAGGACCATTTCCTGGATCAGACTGGTTCAGCTGAGCCTGACGAACACGGGACTCGATCTCCCAGGAGACAGCAGCAACGATGCAGGAGGATGGCATAATGGTTTCTGGCTCGGTACCTGTCTGCGGTGAACTGACGGGAGAAGGCGTCAGGCTTGGTATTCTTAGATCTGGGGCGAGAAAAGTTATACAACCTGCTACTGGGGAGGGGAGCTCCAGGCTGGAGGTCAATAGCACAGTTGTACGAGTGAGGAGGCGGCAGAGACGGGGTGTGGTGCTTACTGAACACAGGACCTAAACTGTGATACTCTGGAGGAACAGAAGACAGGTCCGGGGGTTCTGGAATGGACTGGGGTACAGACAAGGCAGTTTGAAGGACAGAATGTAGACAATTGGAATGACAAAATGTACTCTAAGTAGTAACCCTCCCGGTGGTCCAGTCAATCTGTGGGTTGTGTAGTTTTAATCATGGATGGCCCAGAACCAGAGGAGAATAGGGACAGTCGATTATGTGAAAACTGATCTTTTCTTGGTGATTACCGGAGAGACGCAGGATGACTGGAATGGTTGACTGGAATGGTTCTCTCACAGACACGGGAGAGAAGCTTACCATTGAGAGCATAGGCATCGAGAGGTGAATTAAGTGGAACAGTGTCCAGGCCCAACTGGTTGACAACACCCCAGTCCAAAAAGCTCTCGTCGGCACCTGAATCTATAAGAGCAGCTAGAGGAAAAGCCTGACTCTGCCACACAAGGTTGGCCTCAAACATGGGTCTGGGGGAAGATGGGCAGGCGATTTGAATCAACAGTATTTTCCCCATATTGCCCGAGCCTCTTCTTACTAGACGCAGGGAACAAGTGGAAACAAGGTGACCAACCTGGCCACAGTATAGACAGCTCCTAGTATCGACATGCTGCTGACTCTCCTCTAGAGATAGACGGGTCCGGCTGAGCTGCATGGGTTCAGGTTCAGAACATGCCTGGGGTTGGGATACAGTCGGAGGAAAATAACAAGGCACTGAAGCAGATGTTAAGGAATTTGCAACCTTAACTACCCTCTCCCTCCGCTGCTCCCGGAGACGGTTGTCAATGCAGATAGTGAGGTAAATTTGTTCATCAAGATCATCAGGCTCCTCCCTGGTCACCAACTCGTCCTTTTGGGTCTCAGTGAGTGAGTTCCGGAACGCTCTCTGAAGAGCCTCCTCATCCCAGCCGCTCTCTGCGGCGAGGGTGCGGAACTCACATGCCATTTCAGCAATACTCTGGGAGCCTTGGCGGAGGGACAAAAGTCGATTAGCAGCGTCCTTTCCGCAAACCGGGTGGTCAAAAACCTTCCTCATCTCCTCCGTGAATCTATTATAGGAGAAGCAAATGGGTGACTGTCTCTCCCACACAGCAGTGGCCAAGGAAAGCACTGCTCCACAGAGGCAACCAATCAAAAACAAAATCTTGGCTCGGTCACTAGCAGAAGAGTAGGGCTGTTGCTCAAGTACTAGCGAACATTGTACCAAAAAGGCTCTGCAGGTTCCGAGATTACCATAGTAGCGCTCTGGAGTAGGAACAAATGGCTCCCGGGGCGGAGAGGAGGGACTTGGGACAAGTTGTGAGCTTTGGGTGAAGGTTTGACTGTGTAGGAAAGACAGGCTCCGTGAAAACTCATTGATAGTCTCCAGAAGGGTTTTAAGAGCTTGGACATGTTGATTGAGCAGGGCACCTTGACCAATGAGCATTTGGTGGAGAGTATCCATGTCTGCTGGGTTCATATCTTGGCCAGATCGTACTGTTACACGGAGCGGCACAGGGGAACCCAAGAGCGGACTTAGACGAGGAAACAGATGAATGAACCAAGGTATTTATTGTAACACAGGGAGATATGGAGTGCAGATCCGGGGAAACTTGGATGAGTTGTAGGAAACCAGATGTGGAGGCTGAGGTTGGAGTGTGCTGGGTTGGGACAGAGTAAACAGGTCCGGAGGGGAATCCAAGGGAGTGGTGGTGTGGCGAGTCCAGAACAGGGTAGCAGGGTGGTGAGATGTGGAACAGGAGCCAGAGTCAGGGCGACAAAACTGCAGTGAGAGGATAAACAGCATCAAGCAGGGAAACAGGTACAGCAGGGTAACAGGATCTTGAATAATAATAATGGCTAGAAGCATAAACTGACTGAGCAGAGATTATGATCTGGCAGAGTGGAAGTGGCAGAACTGAGTATTTGTAGAGGCCTTGATAATGGAACGAGTTGCAGCTGAGTTGCATCTGCTCTGACTCCAGCACACCTGTCTCCAACCACACAATCACACACAAACAGAAAGGGAGGGGGAGAGAGAGAGTGTACTGGGGGAATGGCTGCAGGTCAAGCAGACACCAGATGACCACTAGGGGGTGTGGCAGGAGCAGATGTCACAGCAGCTACTGTTGTATCAACATGTTTTGACGTTAGTAAAGACTGAAAAAAGTAAGGGGCCTAGACAGCTGCCCTGGGGAATTCCTGATTCTATCTGGATTACTGTATGTTGGATAGGGTTCCATTAAAGAACAACCTTTGTGTTGTGTTAGACAGGCAACTTTTTATCCACAATATAGCAGGGGGAGTAAAGCCGTAACACATACATTTTTCCAGCAGCAGACTACGATCGATAATGTCAAAAGCCACACTGAAGTTTAACAAACAGCCCCCACTATCTTTTGTCATACATTTCTCTCAGCCAATCATTAGTCATCTGTGTAAGTGCTGTGCTTGCTGAATGTCCTTCCCTGGAAGCGTGTTGAAAGTCTGTTGTCAATTTGTTTACTGTAAAGTAGCATTGTATCTGGTCAAACACCATTTTTTTTCAAAAGTTTGCTGAGGGTTGGTAACAGGCTGATTTGTTGGGTATTTGAGCCAGTAAAGGGGTTTTTACTATTCTTGGGTAGAGAAATTACTTTTGCTTCCTTCCAGGCTTGAGGGCACACACTTTCTAGTAGGCTTAGATTGAAGATATGGCAAATAGGAGTGGCAATATTGTCCACTATTATCCTCAGTAATTTTCCATCCAAGTTGTCAGACCCTGTTGGCTTGACATGGTTGATAAACCCAGGTGGCGACACGCATCTCTGCGTGCCTGTCAGATATCTCAACTTGGATGTCGGCCCACCACCTTAAGCTCAACCTCGACAAGACAGGCCTGCCCCGCTCAAAGACCTCTCCATCATGGTTGACAACTCCACAGTGTTGCCCTCCCAGAGTGCAAAGAACCTTGGCGTGATCCTGGAAACAGGTTCATGCTCTACAACATCCGTAGAGTACGACCCTACCTCACACAGGAAGTGGTGCAGGTCCTAATCCAGGCACCTCTCCCGTCTGGACTACTGCAACTCACTGTTGGCTGGGCTCCACGCTTGCGCCATCAAACTCCTGCAACTTATCTAGAAAGCTGCAGCTGGCCTGGTTTCAACCTTCCCAAGTTCTCTCATGACACCTCACTCCTCTGCACACTCCACTGGCTTCCAGTCGAAGCTCGCATCCACTACAAGATCATGGTGCTTACCCACGGAACAGCAAGAGGAACTGCCCCTCCCTACCTTCAGGCTATCCTCAAACCCCACACCCCAACCTGAGCACACCGTTCTGCCACCTCAGGTCTCTTGGCCATTCCACCCCTATGGGTGGAAGGGCTCCCGCTCAGCCCAGTCCAAGCTCTTCTCTGTCCTGACACCCCAATAGTGGAACCGGCCAGGACAGCAGAGTCCCTGCCCATCTTCCAAAAACATCTGAAAGCCTACCTTTTCAAACAGTATCTTAAATAATCCTCCTCCTCACCTCGACTCCCGGTGATAGCTACGTTATTGAGGAAAAATGTACTTTCTATGCCTGTGATATGTGGTTGTCCTACCTGGCTATCTCAAGAGGAACTGCCCCTCCCTACCTTCAGGCTATGCTGAAACCCCACACCCCGCTTTAGGGAGCGTTATCCTGGGTGAGTTACTAACAGGCCGTCTCTGTGGTCAAGCAGCATTCTGGAAAGACTCAGTAATACTCTTCAGTAACTGCTAGAGTGCACAAACTGTAATTCGCTCTGGATAAGAGCGTCTCCTCAGACTAAAATGTAAATGTAAAATGTAACAATAATTTGTTCACCTCTTCCACACTCACGTTATGGAATTCAAAATTACTATGCTTGTCTTTCATAATTTGGTCAGTTAAACTTGGATGTGTAGTGTCTGCGTTTGTCGCTGGCATGTCATGTCTAAGCTTACTAATCTTGCCAATGAGAAATCATTAAAGTAGTTGGCAATATCAGTGGGTTTTGTGATGAATGAGCCATCTGATTCAGTGAATGATGGGGCCGAGGTGCTCTAAAGTTTTTTACAATAATTCTTTATATAATTCATCTTTGTTTCATAGTATAGTTTCTTCTTCTTTTCATTCAGTTTAGTCACATGATTTCTCAATTTACAGTACATTTGCCAATCGGTTGTGCTGCCAGACTTATTCGCCATACCATTTGCCTCATCCCTGTCTGTCTATCTAGGCAGAAGGAGAGAATGTCCCCTGCAGGGGCTCATTTGGGCCCAACTGTCGCCTCTCGACCTTGACTGCACCGTCGACAGACCCTCACTCAACCCCCACTTCGGCTGCCTCTTCCTGGGCAGAGGCTGAGCTGGGCCCTGCTGGAGAGACGAAGACTGGGCTCCTGTTTGTTCTCCCAGATCTGAGAGAGAGAGAGAGAGGGAGGGAGAGAGCCAGAGAGCTGCCAGTTTGTTTTAATTACCCTCCCACTGGGCCCCTCTCTGGTTCCGTATGTGAAAGCTGGCTCCTGCCCATCTCCATGGCTCCTGCAGCCCAGCAGCGGTGGGGCCGGATTTGGCAGGCAGGTGGGGCACACAGGCCTGGGTCTCTCCTGGAGCTAGGCTCTCTCCGGGTGGAGTCGGTCCTGGACCCCATGGTGTTGTTGCGAGTTCCCACGTAGGAGATGAAATGAATGGGGAGACACCCCCTGAGTCTTATCTCCCCAAACCAGATTGTAGGAGGTGGGGGGGCTCATATTACACTCCTACTGTATGTGGTATTTGGGGATTAAAAAAGGCAACAAACAAGATTCCTGGTTTTATTCAAACCAGCCCAACTGCCTAAGCTGTGCATTCATTGATATTGAAAATACTGAAGGAATGAGGGAGTTATGTGCATTATACACATAGGGTGCAAAAAACGTTTTAACAGTAACTTGCAGCTGCGAGTCGGCCAGCCAGCCAGTCATTCAGTCCACCCATATGGTCAGCACAGCAGCTGTGGGGCCTACGTGAGCAGGTTGACATTTATTGGGATGAGTCTTGTCCTGGAGGAAGAGCCAAATCTGTCTATATTGTAAAAATTCTCCCCAATTTTCTTTTGTAAAGTTAGGGGTGGGCATTAGGGTTAGTAATGTAGTTAAGGTTAGGGTTAAGGTTAGGGTTAGGTTTAAAATCAGATTTTATGACTTTGTGGCTGTGCCAGCTAGTGACCACTAGGCAGAGCTGCCTCCAGAACAAGATTCATGACGTTAACCTACCCTACGTGACCAACCTCAGTGGCTCAGTCTTAGGAACTATAATACCCTGTCATCTGACCGGCTCTAAAGCAGCTCTACCCGACAGGACCCAGTCCACCACAGCACCACAGTCACTTTAATTAGTCTGAAACTGTAAAAGTCTCACATTCCTGCCCAGACCTAATTACTAGCTGTTCCTGTTCCCTCACACCACAGTGGTGAGCTTTCCTAGGGACAAGAGTTTGGCCTGACCATGTGACCTGACCAGGAAAAACACTGGGCCCTAGTCATTCCCTTAAACCTAAACCTGTGCTGTCAGTCAGTCCGTCCTCCAGTGAGTCTGTCTGTCTGTCAGTCAGGCTCTTAATCCTGTGTGTCCGGGGCTCTGGGCTCTGGAAGAGAGAAGCTGTCCGGCTGCTTCCTAGCGTATCCGATGTGCCAGACACATGTGAACGGAGGAGAGGAGGGGAGGAGAGGGAGGAAAGGCGAACTGGGGGTAATGGTGGGGAGAGGAGAGGGGGAGCTGGGGAAAGAAAGGATAGAGGGAGAGATGGAGGGAGGAGGGAAGAAGAACGTGGACATTGGTGGTTTACTGTAACAGAGCTCATTAAGGCCACAGAAAGCACAGGAGGCAGAGGAAGTACGGCACTCAGTGGCCTGCTCTGTGTGTCTGCCCTGCCGCCACTGCTGCTGCCATGCTCTTTACTGTACTACCACTATTACTACAGCTTGCTCTTGTCTGGTGGCTCTCAGACTAGGGGAGAGAAGGAGGGTGAGAGATAGAGTTAGGGATAGAAAGAGAGAGAGAGCTAGCGAGAGCGAGAGAGAGAAATGGAGAGAGAGAGAGAGAGAGAGAGAGAGAGAGAGAGAGAGAGAGAGAGAGAGAGAGAGAGGAGCTGAAACAGAAATAAACAGAGGGAGAATTGAAAGAAATGGAGATAGAAAGAGAGAGAGAGAAAGAGAGAGAAAGAGAGAAGGGGGGCAGAGTAAAAAAAGAGCAGCAGTTTCCTAGTCTGAAGCGTATGTGACTATTACGGAGGTATTAATGTCTGCAGATTGCATGCTTGTTCCTGCCCTGCATCCGCCCGCAGTCCTCCGTCCACAGCCGTGAAATTGGGACCATGTGTTGTTGCCGCACTCGGTCTCTATCTCTCTATCTCTCTCAATTTAATTCAAACGACTTTATGGTCTCTCTCTCTCTTTCTCTTTCTCTCTCTCTCTCTCTCTCTCTCTCTCTCTCTCTCTCGTTACAAGCCCTTCTTCCCTTTTGCCTCCTTTATTCCTCCTTCCCTCCGCTCTCATGCACACTTTCTCTTGTTCCTCAAGGGATCCAGGACTGGGACAGGGATAGGCCAATTTCCTACTTCTCCCTATGACTGCCTGTGTGTGACATCCTACTCTCAAATTCACACAGCCTGTAATACTGTGACTGTGATACACTCTGTAGTTTGTGGGTTATTCTAACATGAACACTTGTTGTTATAACAATATATACTAACTAGTTGACATTTGTCTATTTGTTGTTAGTATGCTACTTGATTAGAACACCATTAGTGTTTCCTGGTCTGTTTTGGTGTTGATATTATGATATTGGGTTGTTTTGGGCAAGTGTTAATCAGTCACAGGGCATTGTAGTGGTATGATTAACCATATAGGTAACCAAGTGTTGATAGCACAGCTGACCAGGATCAGGCTCCGGCTGCATGGACCACTGACACCCTCCTGTTCGATGGCCCTGGGGCAGACTCATCTCTGGAGTGTGGGAACACGGGCGACTCCCACCCCTGTCTCCCCCCTCTCCCTCCCTCCCCCCTCTCTCCCACCTGGCTCTGACACTGAAGCAGATACAGATGGGATTGATGGATCCTCTCAGCTCTCCACCACCTCGGCCCTTTCACCCCTCCTCGGAAGGTCACCCTTTCATTCATTCCACACTCCCCTCCCTGCCTTCCTCTCTCCCTACCTACCTCCCTCGCTTTTCCCACTCACTTTCATTCTCAGCCCAACCCCCCTCTCTCTCTTCTTCCGTGAACTTTGTCTCCTTCTCTAACCTGCTGTAATGATAACATTGGGGAGCTGGCTGGAGTTTAAAATAACTGGCTTGCCTGCGTGCACAAACCTTGCACAGTAAGACAGGGATATGGAAAGTTATAAAAAATATTGTGTTCGGCTAAAGCCCCTCTGGCTTGCTACTGTTATTAGATTGGATATTATTCAACAGAGGCCTCCAGACAGGAATAGTGGGAGAAAAGAGCGCTGCGTTTATGAGGTTAGCGTTGGCCATCGTCGCTAACACACAGACAGACCAGTCCCTTTCGATGAATGGATGGATTGAGACGTATGTGTGTTTTTACGTCACTGCCACAGCTAAGGGCGTTATTATCGTGTTATACCCTATATCCGCAAGCCAAGTCATTGATTACACTATGCTATTCATTCAAAATCCATTGATTAGTAAGGTATATCTTATCATCGCTGCTAGTGTGAGAATTTTGTGTTTAAAAAAACAAATCGATAGAGTGAAAAAAAGGAGCCCTATCCACTGTGTCATCCAATCCTCTTGCAGTGTGGGCTAGACGAGGGAAGGTACGGGCCACCTGGGTAAACAGGTTCTCATGGGGGGGGCTGTGGAATGTGGCACAGAGGAGAGTAGTGGACACTGTGAGGATAAGGATGGAGGGGTGGGGAAAAGGAGGGGTGGAGGGATGGAGGGGAGGGGGTTACGAGGTGGTGGGGGTCACGGCTCGCCAGGATACGCGGGTCAAGTTTATTTTTCCTGTCAGGGGGCACTGAGAGAGAGGGATGCATGCGTACGTGTGAGATTGAGTGTGTGTGTGAGCATGTGTGTGGTATGAGAAGGTGGTTGGTGGGCCGGCGGGTAGGGGGGTGGTTGGTGGGCTGCACTCTGACCCTCCTCAAAGTGGAGCCATCTTGGAGCCTCACAGAGGGAGCGTTATCCTGGGTGAGTTACTAACAGGCCGTCTCTGTGGTCAAGCAGCACTCTGGAAAGACTCAGTAATACTCTTCAGTAACTGCTAAAGTGCACTTCTTACACAACGTCCGGCTGAGTCGCTGACCAGGCTACGTTATCTGGCCAACTCACTCCACACTTCACAGGTTCATCTTCAGAGGTCACCATAAACATCCTGTAGGAAGATCCTATTGGACACTTCCTTCCTTCCTCCTCTTCCTCGGTGGTCCACTCCTGTGTCATCACAGTTGAAACTGATGAAGGCCTGCCACTGAAATGTGACTGTGCATGTTAATGATAAATAAATGGCATCTAGCTTTTGGAGAGCACTGTCCTACTCATAAACGAACAGGGATTCAGTACACCACACAGAATAAGACGGAGAACTTTAAAGGGAGCAAGTTATTTGCTAATTACCAGAGACGGCATGTTGATAAAGGGAGCTGACTCCCTAATTGGGAAATCATGGCTTCTGATCAATTATGTAGCTGATGTGGATACACACGTCCATGGAAGTGGCGGAGACACCCCACACCATAGACAGTAATTATATGAGAAGAATGAGAGGGAGTTTGTTCTCTGTCTGAGTCTGAGAGAGAAAGATCAATAGTAATGACACAGCTGGGCTAGACTGGTCTGAGGTATGGCAAGCAGGCGGGGTCAGGTTGAAGGAGAACAGAGTTTATGTATGCTTGTCAGCCTGATCCGGCCCCACTCACACATAAGCTCAGTATTTGTTTGTTAAACATTGCAGAGGAGATTTTTCCCTCCTTGAAAGGTCACAAAAACATCTTCTTGAGAAAAAGGGAAAGAATAAGGTCATTTGAGAAGGAGAAGTAGGTTGATTTGAATCCTGGAATGTTCTTATCTCATGAATGTATTTTAAGGCTTGCTAATTCCTACATCCGTGAACTGCAGTAACATGCACAGCTGCGTGCACTGTATCCACTGTTAAATATACATTTCGGTGCACTCTGGACATTATAAAATGTTTACAACGACTACACAACCCAAGTGCAGCAATCAAAATAAATGTAGAATAAACAGCCTCAGCATCGACTAGACGAGAGAATTACATTCTTGTTTTATTCACTTGACATATCACAAGTTCTCGTTTCTTTAATTGCATAACAGTTGTAATTTCCTTCATCTAGACCTCAGTATCTCACTCACATGAAGCACCCTTTGTGTTTAAGGCTGTCCTAATATGGACACCGTATAACAGGACTGACCTTACAGTTCTGCTGAATGTGGCCTTGGTCAGCCTCAACCAGAAGGCCAGTGGTGTTGTTATGGTATATAGTGTTGCAGTGCCCTTGAGGTCGATCTGCCCTGGTTATTCAGTAACCCGGCCCATGACCATCTCCCATGATCCAATGTTACGCCCCTGAAAAAGGGGAGAAATAATCACGAGCGTGATACGGTATTGTTTCCTCAATAACCTTTAGTGCAATCATTTTACCAAAGTAACACATTTTACAGAACAACAGATCTACAGGAAAGAGCTAGTGTTGTAGGGTACAAGGCTTATTCAAGTCACAACAGTATACTCTGTAATTCACTGAAACATACACTCATTTCAATATAACTGTCAAGCACAAAGCTTTAACTCAGTAAACCATAACTCAATTTATCAACAGTCAATAAAGTGTTTGAAAAAACATTATACAAATAACACCGCAAAATATCTTATTAACAACGCACATGTTCATTCACGATCGACATAAAATGGCAGCTACTCTCAGTACGAAGCTAGCCTTCGCTGCAACCGAGCAGGGCTCATATTACTCTCTGCAAACTTAACTCTAATTTCCTCAAGATGTTACTAAGACACACCTTAAACACTCTTGATATGTTAGCGAGTTATTACATTTAAATGACTCTGTTTTATCATCAATAACGTACCTGAAAAAGGGGAGAAATAATCACGAGCGTGATACGGTATTGTTTCCTCAATAACCTTTAGTGCAATGAGGAAAAACCAGCGATTTCCCCACGAACTTGGGTGGAGATGTAACGCCCTGGCCATAGAGAGGGTTTTTTTGTTCTTTATTTTGGTTAGGCCAGGGTGTTACATTGGGTGGGCGTTCTATGTTCGTTTTCTAGGTTTTTTGTATTTCTTTGTTTTGGGCCGTGTGTGGCTCCCAAACAGGCACAGCTGGAGTTCGTTGTTGCTGATTGGGAGTCACACATAAGGAGCATGTTTTTCCTTTGGGTTTTGTGGGTAATTGTTTCTGTTTAGTGTTTGCACCTGACAGGACTGTTTGGCTGTCGGTTTTCTTGTTTTGTTTTGTATAGTGTTCTTTCTATTATTAAATGCAATGATGAAAACTAACTCCACTGCACCGTGGTCTACTCTCTCTCACGACAGCCGTTACAGGAGACCAGAGCAATCAATCTCAGGCTCATAGATTAAGAGCATTTAGTAGATCACAGATGAACACTTTTCCCCTTCAATTAGGCACTACAAAATAAAGTAATCAATTTAACGTTTACACATTCCTTTTACAATTCTTACCCTTTGTACGCTTGATGGATTTTAACTTTTTAACACAATTATATGAATGTTATCAATCTCTATCAACTAATACAGAATGCATGATCTTTTTAACTTTTTAACCTTAGATGTTTTAAGATCCTAACATACTATGAACTTACTAATACTTTTTAATGTATAACAGGCTATGAGTATTTCCTTTAACCTGTCACACCAACAGACCAGGAAACAATAGCCCATGGAGCAGGTCAGTGTGGCAAACCAAACCTTCTGCTACACCATGGTGTGAAAAAAACAACACACAACCACAGTCAATAACCCATCCACATATCCAGGGGACATTGAAACGTGTATTTACACTGTGTAATTCAACAAAGTCTTGTGTCATATGAAACAATGAGACACTGGGGTGAGGTGGATAAAAGTTCACAGTAGGATGAGTAGTTGTAGGCCAAAAGTGAGACCTGCTCCAAAACAAACTGTCATAGTTTGGTATCAATGTCATGTACACTAAACAGACATAAGAAAACAATCTAACCTGGTAAATGTCCACTTCAATCAAACAAACATACTCAGATGATGATTCATATAATCAGATCATAGATTCTAGTTGCTCATTGAAATAATATTCAATTTCTTTAGCGGTGTCCCTGAAGCTGAACCTTACAAATATTGTCCTTCCCTTTCTGATTTAAAGGGGTTGGGTTAAATGTGGGAGACATATTTCGGTTCCCTTTCCCTTTCCTGAAATCCTTACAAAAGGAGATATGACTGTTTACTGTGTACCACATAATTATCTACATTCTCACTAGCTAGCCAGTTGCTTTACCCCTAAACAACTTTTTTATTTATTTCCACCATTGTTCTCCTCCCTTGCGCTCCTATCTGTTGGCTGAGGAACCGATCCTTGATGCTGCCCCTCCTCACTATGGAAATGGAAATTGGGCAAATGCATTGAATGATATCGAAGCATTGTGCAACGGAAGTGCCAGGTCACAGATAGCCTGTTCAGGGCACCGTGAACTTCGGTGTAAAGGTTGTCCTGGCCTCCTAGTCAGCAGCCTGGTTGAGATACGGTTGAGATATGGTCACAGTGCGGCGGTGCCGTGGTGTAGTTTGTGGTTTACATCCCCAGTGTGTATGTGTAACCGCTGTGAAATGCCTAGCTAGTTAGCGATGCACACTAGTAGCATTTCAATCAGTGACGTCACTCGCTCTGAGACCTTGAAGTAGTTGTTTTCCTTGCTCTGCAAGGACCGTGGCTTTTGTGGAGCGATATGTAATGCTTCGTGGGAGGCAGTTGTTGATCTGTCCCTGGTTCAAGCCCAGGTTGGGGCAAGGAGAGGGACGGAAGCAAAACTGTTGTGCGAGTGGGTGCTCTGGCTGCTCAGGTTGCTGTGATGTTGTATATCTCTGTTCTGTCATATCTGAAGTCCATTTGTGTTTCCAATTAAAGCCGGGGGAGAGATGGAGACAGACAGGCTGCTGGGCGCTCTCTCCCTCCACCGAGTTACAACATTGTAGGGCGGCCCTTCCTTTTCCCTCTCTTCCTCCTAGCTCCCCACCCTCCACAATCGTTCATCCCCCCATTCAATATCCCCCCCCTGGGATGTGGAAAAGGGTTTTGGGAGTGGCTGAGGAGCAGCTAACGCGTAAGGAGAATGCTATGCTAAAGAGGAGAGCATGACAGAGGAATTCAGAGCCATGTGGCATGTTTTCGGTGAATGTGTGTGTGTGAGCGTGTTTCTCTCTCCTCTGTGTGATGTGCCCTGATTCCTCCGTTTTGGGGCTCTGTGATCCACCATCCAACTCCCCAAGTCGTTCCTGTAATCTCTCTCTTATTTCCCTCCCTCTAAATCACTTTTCTCTCCCTCTCTCAATCACTCTCAATCCCTTCTTCCTCTCTCTCCTCCTCAGGTCCTGCTCCATCCGGGGCCGTAGATCAAAGGGGTTGGAGTTATCAGGCCTGGAGGGTCTGCTCTGGCCTGGTGCCCTGGCCTGGAAAGGAAGGTGAGAGGACATACCTCAGTTCTTATCTTCCTGCCAGGGTAGATCTCAGCAATAAACAGCCCTTCTCCCCCTCATCTGCTCTATCTCTCACTGGGCCACATTGTGACACATATTCATGGAATAGGGTATGATCCTGAACTATTCTAAATGGTTGTTCAGTCTCTTTTGATTGAAGGTAATTTTTTAATTATTTTCTACCCACCACTGCAACTCCCATACGGACTCGGGAGAGGCAAAGGTCGAGAGCCGTGCGTGCTTTGAAACACGACCCCGCCAAGCCGCACTGCTTCTTGACACAATGCTCGCTTAACCCGGAAGCCAGCTGCACCAATGTGTCAGAGGAAACACTGTACACCTGGCGACCGTGTCAGCGTGCGTTTCGCCCAGCCCGTCACGGGAGTCTCTAGAGCGTGATAGGACAAGGACAACCCGGCCGGCCAAACCCTCCCCTAACCCGGACGACGCTGGGCCAATTGTGCGCCACCTCATGGGTCTCCGGGTCGCGGCCAGCTGCGACACAGCTTGGGATCGAACCAGGATCTGTATTGACGCAGCTAACACTGCGATGCAGTGCCTCAGACCACTGCACCACTCGGGAGGCGATTGAAGGTCACATTAAGACCTTTCCTGACTTTATAAGTTTGAGTCATATTTGAGCATATCCAATATATCATTGGACTGATTAGATGTCTTTTAACCAGTTATAGGGATGAGGAATATAAACCGTTACACCTGGACAATGTAAAGCTCCAAGGAACCCCCTCGATCCCAAACATCCCACCTCATTCCACTAGAACCACTCTCTCTCCTCTGAAGTGTTTATCAGCAGAGTCAGGGGAGCAGCGGCGGAACATAGACAGACCGTTTCACTCAGGAGCTTGTATTGTAGACCAGGAGACAGGTTGACAAAGTCTGCCTCACCCTCACCCCCTACTCCCCCCCCCCCACCTTCCTCCACCTTTCACCCTAGCAGCCCCTGATAGGTCTACCCACCAAAAGGTGCCCTGGCTATGGGCCGGGAGCAGCAGGGCGCCATTGATAACCTCCTGGAGGGCCACATTACAGGAACACAAGCCCTCTTTGATAAAGGCCTGTGTTAGTGCTGCTGAGGATCCTCCTTTCAGGGCTCTGATGTCAGCTGGCTGGAGGGAGCTCTGCTGAACACTATCACAAGCTACACTCGTCCTCTTGGTAGTTTGGAACAAGGGGTGACGTTGTTGTTTTTGTGTTGTACTACTGTAACTCTGCATCAGCCAAACAGAGGCTGACGCCAGGTGTTGTCAAACCGCAATTGTAAGCACACTACCTACACTGTAATAACACAACACCTGCTTATGTAATGTAAATGCATGCAGTAGTTACAGCATCACTAAATATCAAGTTGGAGCAAGGTTACCAAGACCCAAACTGTTATAAACCTATATCCATCCTGCCTTGCCTTTCTAAAATCTTCGAAAGCCAAGATAACAAACAGATCACCGACCATTTCGAATCCCACCGTACCTTCTCCGCTATGCAAATCTGGTTTCCGAGCTGGTCATGGGTGCACCTCAGCCACGCTCAAGGTCCTAAACGATATCATAACCGTCATCGATAAAAGACAGTACTGTGCAGCCGTCTTCAACGACCTGGCCAAGGCTTTCGACTCTGTCAATCACTGCATTCTTATCGGCAGACTCAATAGCCTTGGTTTCTCAAATGACTGCCTCGCCTGGTTCACCAACTACTTCTCAGATAGAGTTCAGTGTGTCAAATCGGAGGGCCTGTTGTCCGGACCTCTGGCCGTCTCTATGGGGGTGCCACAGGGTTCAATTCTTGGGCCGCCTCTTTTCGCTGTATATATCAATGATGTCGCTCTTGCTGCTGGTGATTCTCTGATCCACCTCTACGCAGATGATACCATTCTGTATACATCTGGCCCATCTTTGGACACTGTGTTAACGAACCTCCAAACGAGCTTCAATGCCATACAACACTCCTTCCATGGCCTCCAATTGCTTTAAATGCTAATAAAACTAAATGCATGCTCTTCAACCGATCGCTGCCCCCACCCGCCCGCCTGACTAGCATCACTACTACAAATACCTAGGCGTCTGGTGAGACTCCTTAGAGACTCACATTGAGCATCTCCAATCCAAAATTAAATCTAGAATCGGCTTCCTATTTCGCAAACAAAGCCTCCTTCACTCTTGCTGCCAAACATACCCTCGTAAAACTGACTATCCTACTGATCCTTGACTTCGGCGATGTCATTAACAAAATAGCGTCCAACTCTCTACACAGCAAACTGGATGTAGTCTATCACAGTGCCATCCGTTTTGTCACCAAAGTCCCATAAACTACCCACCACTGCGACCTGTATGCTCTCGTTGGTTGGCCCTCGCTTCATATTTGTCGCCAAACCCACTGGCTCCAGGTCATCTATAAGTCTTTGCTAGGCCCCGCCTTATCTCAGCTCACTGGTCACCATAGCAACACCCACCCGTAGCACGTGCTCCAGCAGGTATATTTCACTGGTCATCCCCAAAGCATTTTATTTGGTCGCCTTCCCTTCCAGTTCTCTGCTGCCAATGACTGGAACGAATTGCAAAAATCACTGAAGCTGGAGACTTATATCTCCCTCTCTATCTTTAAGCATCAGCTGTCAGAGCAGCTTATCGATCACTGCCCCTGTACACAGCCAATCTGTAAATAGCACACCCAACTACCTCATCCCCTTATTGTTATTTATCTTCTTGCTCTTTTGCACCCCAGTATCTCTACTTGCACATCATCATCTGCACATCTATCACTCCAGTGTTAATGCTAAATTGTAATTATTTCGCCTCTATGGCCTATTTATTGCCTTACATCCCTAATCTTCTACATTTGCACACACTGTACATATATTTTTCTATTGTGTTATTGACTGTACGTTTGTTTATGTGTAACTATGTGTTGTTGTTTTTGTCGTACTGCTTTGCTTTATCTTGGACAGGACGCAGTTGTAAATGAGAACTTGTTCTCAACTGGCCTACCTGGTTAAATAAAGGTGAAATACATTTTAAAATTAAAAAAATGTAAAAAATACAAAGAAGACTGTTAGGAGGACTTACAACCATGTGATCTGTAGTTCCCTGTGCTCTGTGTTTAAGGTAATGTTTTAGGGCCTGGTTCTGTTTGCTCTGTGAGGAGAGAAAGATCCCACTCTCCCTCTCAGTCCAGGAGTGTTTCAACAAGCCCTGTTGCACACTACCTGGAGGTCAAGGGTCGCAGATAATCTGGTGAACAGACCTCTTTCTCTCACAACACCTGGGACCTCAGAGGGTGATACCTGAAGAGAGAAAGGGATGTACCCCAATTAAAGATGCACTCTGGGTTTTTAAGCACAATAAATTGGTTACATGTTGCACAAATGGTTTCGTAACATATCACACGAATTGCAACATTTGCATGATGTCATATGAATTGCAAAATTCGTACCATATCAAACGAAATGGATGATGTAGTACACAATTGGATGACATACAGTAGTACACAAAATGGGGACCCGTTTTGGCTCTTGAGCAACACTTTCACAACTACTGTCTGAAATTATACAAAAGTTTGAGAGTGCATCTTTAAGATTATACAAATCAATACAGTAAATAGTTTTGTTGGGTCTGTGATATGACTGGTGCGTGTCTTTTTTCTTCCATTTATAAACGTCCTACAGTTTCTTATTGGAGCAAGTTGAGGGAATCTGTGTGTAAGACTGTATAGCCCAAAAGCATAATTAACACAAGTAAACATACTGCTCTCAACGATACACATCAAATATCTCAATATCATAGCTACAGTAGTAACCTTTATATACTAGGCCTACAGAGTGCACACTGCATAGATGCTTTTTGTGCTTCTGTGTCCCCCACCGTGACTTGAGTATCTGACCGATCTCCCACACAGAAGTAGTCCACAACGACGGTATGCCTGAACTATTTATACCAACAGCCATACGATTCAGTAGGCCTTTCACCAACCCTACAGGGATCCAAAAACGTTTTCGGTGGCCTCACACTCAAAGACCCCTCACTGGAGACGCAGAGTGCTTAAAGAGGCCCACAGACATGCAGCTTTGCTGAAAGGAGCCCTTAGTAAGTCAATAGAGCACTCTTAGTTAGAGAGAGAGGCTGGGAGGGAGGGAGGGAGGGAGGGAGAGAGAGAACGAGAGAGAGAGGAACAGGGGCTAGAGAGGTAAAAAGAGTGACAGAGAGGGGTAAAGATAGAGAGAGAGAGGGGGAGTAGATGGAGGTGGTTGGGGCTGGCTGGCGTGATGATGTGGGGATGAGGGCTTTGGGCTGAGGTCCTGCAGGACTCAGTGTGCTTGGCAAAGCTGCTTCCCCCGGTGAGGACCAACCACAAGCACTCAGATCTCTGTGTGGTGCCCCTGCGTCAAAGCCCCTGCGAGTTCCTGTGCGTCGTGTGCCCTGCCCACAAATACACTGGCCTCAATGCTCTCCCTTTAATCTGCGGGGTATCACACACCCACGGTGGGCGCTCCAACCCCCAGGCTTTAATGATGAAAATAGCCCTACGCTGCCTGCCTGCCACTGAGTGTAAAGTGGCCTCAGTGTGTGTAGAACTGAGGTTCAGTTAGGTTAATACAGTTGACTGCTCTGACTGAGATGTTTGAGGTAGTGGTTCAACGTCTCCATCATTAAATGGTCTTTTGTAGGTATGTCACAACTCAAAGCATCCATCAGGAGAGCTGGTTTTCGTACTGAAACTCACACTGTCCATCTATGTGTATAGTTATGCTGTTAACTATAAAGGCAGAACGGTGCTTTCTCTACCTCAGAATAATCACCTTTCACCCAACACAAAGAGCTTTATTATCTACAAATTTAAAGTGCGTGGGTAATGGAGAGAAACAAAATCGTGCTGTTTGAGGCCATGTGGCCGAAAGTGATACGGGCGCTGGAGATAAGGGTGAGGGCTTGTGGGTCTGGGCAGATGTAATGTAGTTGGTGTTTGTATGATGTTGTTGTTTGTATGTTTTGTATTGTTGATAAAATAAAAATGTATGAAGTGAATATGCATAAACAGAGTGCTAAATGTCGCATCTCACACACACACACACACACACACACACACACACACACACACACACACACACAGTGCAGTGTGAGTGTAAGTACTCCACATTCATCCACACCAGGGGCTGTGTGTGTGTGTGTGTGTGTGTGTGTGTGTGTGTGTGTGTGTGTGTGTGTGTGTGTGTGGACAGGCAGGAAGTAGCTAAGCCCTATGCCCTATACAAGCCGTGGCTGTTAGAATCATGTGTCAGTGACATGCACTAAGGTCACAATAATCTGTCAGGGTGAATGATTGCAGTGCTCTCTCTTCCTCTCACACAGTCCCTCTGCTGTGTCTGTACGTCGGTGTGTGTTGTGTGTGTGTGTGAGACGGGCTACTGTTGGAGAAAAACGTTGCCATACTGCACAAAGCATGCTTTCAGACCGGGGGCCTCCGCTTCCTCAGCTCTCTCTCTCTAAAACCTCCCCCCTTCCCTTCTTCCCTCCTTCCTTCTCTCTTAAGAAAGTGGCGAGGTAGGCTATATTATCAGGGACACCCTGATAAGGAGAGGGGTTTTAGTAGGGGGCGCCAGAGGAGGAAGACGTCTGAGTGTAATTTATAGGCCTATAAATCCCCTGTCCTTACCCTCTAACCCCTATATCTACGAGCCAGCTCCCTAAAAACTTAATCACTTCCCAGCCGGTCCGTTGGCAGCCGCCCTCGCGGCGCCGTGACAGGGGCAGGTTGGGAGTGCCGCGGCCATATTACTCCACTGTAAAAGCAAACTGCTTTCTCATTATCACCCGCCTGGCCTGCACAGCCAGCCTGCCTTCCTCCCAGGGCCCAGGGCCACCAAAAGCCCACCCTGCAGCCCCTAAATCTAAACCTGTGGAACCCCGAGACACGGAAGCCCAGGCAACTCTCCAGAACCGGGTATAGCCCCATAGGCTTTACTTAGGAGTCCCTAAACCCAAAAGCCCTGACGCAGAGGCCCAGCCACACTCCAAAGCACCAGTCCTAGAGCCCCAAGATAGACCCTAAATCCAGAACCCAAGGCCCACTCCAGACTGAGCTCCCAGCTCCAGCTCCTGCCTGCAAATCAAATCAAATTGTATTTGTCACATGCGTCGACTACAACGGGCCCTTAACCAACAACGCAGTTTTAAGAAAAATAAAAGTTAAGAAAAAATATTTACTAAATAAACTAAAGTAAAAAATAAAAGTGCAACAATAAAATAACAATAACGAAGTTATGTACAGGGGGTCCGGTACCGAGTCACTGTGTGGGGATACAGGTTAGTCCAGGTAATTGAGGTAATATGTACATGTAGGTAGGGGTAAAGTGATTATGCACAGATAATAGATAATAAACAGCGAGTAGCAGCAGTGTAAAAAAAAGGGGGAGCTCCTAAAATCCCAGCCACGCTCCACAACCACAGCCACCATCGCCCTTACCCCAGCCTAGAGTCCTGCACGGGTCAGCTTTTTGGAGCCGCACCCTTCCTGTGCCGGCCATATAAATTCTGAGACCCACCCGACATCGTCATCAAGACAGATTTTTCTCCGCAACTCAACCCAACCCAAATAGAATTGTTCCGAGATCCGATCCATTACCCACCAATAACATAAATGTATTTAGCTAATTGTTTTTATGACTCCAGACAGTATGCTATTCCCCTTCCCTACAAACAATTCATTTGTCTGTATATCAACTTTCTTTTCAAGTAGTAGATATACTTTACCCAAAAGCAGTAGTGTAAATGAATGATTATGAAGAATGTTTTCTTACCTTAATCCATCTATTTATCAAACTGTCTCCATCTCCTCCCAACACACGCTCTCCCCTTCAAAATGCGCTCCTTTTTGTTGCAGTATTATCTGCAGCAAAGATGTAAAAATATGCAAAAATCCGACCTGAATTGCTGCTCTGTATCAGGACTCAGGATTGATTATTTTTATTTTATTTAATCTTTATTTAACTGGGAAAGTCAGTTAAGAACAAATTCTTATTTACAATGACGGTCTACTAAAAGGCAAAATCCCTCCTGTGGGGACGGGGCTGGGATTAATATATATATATATATATATATATATATATATATATATATATATATATATGTAACAGTATAGATGTCACGAATCCCACCGAAGGTGGCTCCCCTGCCTGTTCGGGCGGCGCTCGGTGGTCGTCGTCGCCGGTCTACTAGCCGCCGCTGATCCCTTTTTCCTTTTCTGTTTGTTCGGTCTTATTGGTTGCACCTGTTCCCTGTTTTGTTTCTTGATTTGTGTTTATTTAAACCTGTTAGGCCCGCCCAGGTTTGTTCAGGATTATTTCACTGTTTGTATTTGGATGTGCTGGCTGGCGCCTTATTTCTCTCCGGACTGTTTTGCCCTGTGTTTTTGGGCTGGTCTACTTTGTTACGCGTCCTCTGGGTTTTGGCGTGACCATTTTGTGCTGGAGAAATAAAGACGTTATACTTACCCTCTGCTCTCTGCGCCTGACTCCAACCACCACTCCTAGGAATCCCTGACAATAGCCTCCGTCCCTCTCCTCGCCCCAACCTGGGCTTGAACCAGGGACCCTCTGCACACATCAACAACACCCACGAAGCATCGTTAACCAGCATGTCACAAAAGCCACGGCCCTTGCAGAGCAAGGGGAACAACTACTTCAGGTCTCAGAGCGAGTGACGTCACCGATTGAAACGCTATTAGCGCGCACCATCGCTAACTAGCTAGCCATTTCACATCGGTTACACTCACCCACCTTTTGACCTCCTCCTTTTCCGCAGCAGCCAGTGATCCGGGTCAACAGCATCAATGTAACAGTTTAGCTTCCGTCCCTCTCCTCGCCCCAACCTGGGCTTGAACCAGGGACCCTCTGCACAAATCAACAACTGACACCCACGAAGCATCGTTACCCATCGCGCCACAAAAGCCGCGGCCCTTGCAGAGCAAGGGGAACAACTACTTCAGGTCGCAAAGTGAGTGACGTCACACAATTGAAACGCTATTAGCGCGCACCACCGCTAACTAACTATATATATAAATACACTGCTCAAAAAAATAAAGGGAACACTTAAACAACACAATGTAACTCCAAGTCAATCACACTTCTGTGAAATCAAACTGTCCACTTAGGAAGCAACACTGATTGACAATACATTACACATGCTGTTGTGCAAATGGAATAGACAACAGGTGGAAATTATAGGCAATTAGCAAGACACCCCCAATAAAGGACTGGTTCTGCAGGTGGTAACCACAGACCACTTTTCAGTTCCTATGCTTCCTGGCTGATGTTTTGGTCACTTTTGAATGCTGGCGGTGCTTTCACTCTAGTGGTAGCATGAGACGGAGTCTACAACCCACACAAGTGGCTCAGGTAGTGCAGCTCATCCAGGATGGCACATCAATGCGAGCTGTGGCAAGAACGTTTGCTGTGTCTGTCAGCGTAGTGTCCAGAGCATGGAGGCGCTACCAGGAGACAGGCCAGTACATCAGGAGACGTGGAGGAGGCCGTAGGAGGGCAACAACCCAGCAGCAGGACCACTACCTCCGCCTTTGTACAAGGAGGAGCAGGAGGAGCACTGCCAGAGCCCTGCAAAATGACCTCCAGCAGGCCACAAATGTGCACGTGTTTGCTCAAACGGTCAGAAACAGACTCCATGAGGGTGGTATGAGGGCCCGACGTCCACAGGTGGGGGTTGTGCTTACAGCCCAACACCGTGCAGGACGTTTGGCATTTGCCAGAGAACACCAAGATTGGCAAATTCGCCACTGGCGCCCTGTGCTCTTCACAGATGAAAGCAGGTTCACACTGAGCACATGTGACAGACGTGACAGTCTGGAGACGCCGTGGAGAACGTTCTGCTGCCTGCAACATCCTCCAGCATGACCGGTTTGGCGGTGGGTCAGTCATGGTGTGGGGTGGCATTTCTTTGGGGGGCCGCACAGCCCTCCATGTGCTCGCCAGAGGTAGCCTGACTGCCATTAGGTACCGAGATGAGATCCTCAGACCCCTTGTGAGACCATATGCTGGTGCGGTTGGCCCTGGGTTCCTCCTAATGCAAGACAATGCTTGACCTCATGTGGCTGGAGTGTGTCAGCAGTTCCTGCAAGAGGAAGGCATTGATGCTATGGACTGGCCCACCCGTTCCCCAGACCTGAATCCAATTGAGCACATCTGGGACATCATGTCTCGCTCCATCCACCAACGCCACGTTGCACCACAGACTGTCCAGGAGTTGGCGGATGCTTTAGTCCAGGTCTGGGAGGAGATCCCTCAGGAGACCATCCGCCACCTCATCAGGAGCATGCCCAGGCGTTGTAGGGAGGTCATACAGGCACGTGGAGGCCACACACACTACTGAGCATCATTTTGACTTGTTTTAAGGACATTACATCAAAGTTGGATCAGCCTGTAGTGTGGTTTTCCACTTTAATTTTGAGTGTGACTCCAAATCCAGACCTCCATGGGTTGATAAATTGGATTTCCATTGATTATTTTGTGTGATTTTGTTGTCAGCACATAAAGAAAAAAGTATTTAATAAGATTATTTCATTCATTCAGATCTAGGATGTGTTATTTTAGTGTTCCCTTTATTTTTTTGAGCAGTGTATATATAAACATAGGAAAAAACACACATCACGACAAGAGAGACAACACAACACTACATAAAGAGAGACCTAAGACAATAACATAGCAAGGCAGCAACACATGACAACACAGCATGGTTGCAACACAACACGACAACAACATGGTAGAAACACAACATGGTAGCAGCACAAAACATGGTACAAACATTATTGGGCACAGAAAACAGCACAAAGGGCAAGAAGGTAGAGACAACAATACATCACGCAAAGCAGCCACAACTGTCAGTAGGTGTCCATGATTGAGTCTTTGAATGAAGAGATTGAGATAAAACTGTCCAGTTTGAGTGTTTGTTGCAGCTCGTTCCAGTTGCTAGCTGCAGCAAACTGAAAAGACGAGCGACCCAGGGATGTGTGTGCTTTGGCCGAATGGTAAAGAACATCAATCCGCTCGAGAGCACCCTTACCTGCCGATCTATAAATGATTTCTCCGTAATCTAGCATGAGTAGGATGGTCATCTGAATCAGGGTTAGTTTGGCAGCTAGGGTGAAAGAGGAGCGATTACGATAGAGGAAACCAAGTCTAAATTTAACTTTAGCCTGCAGCTTTGATATGTGCTGAGAGAAGGACAGTGTACTGTCTAGCCATACTCTCAAGTACTTGTATGAGGTGACAACCTCAAGCTCTAAACCTTCAGAGGTAGTATTCACACCTGTGGGGAGAGGGGCATTCTTTTTACCAAACCACAAAACCTTTGTTTTGGAGGTGTTCAGAACAAGGTTAAGGGTAGTGTAACGATGTACGCTGAGAGTCGGGAAACAAGTTCAGGGAGTGAATACATTTAATAAATAAACGAACACAACAAGAAACACGAACAGCACACCAACATGACACAGATACAGAAGCAATGACGTCTGGGGAAGAAACCAAAGGGACTGACATATAAAGGGCAGGTAATGAAGGAGGTGATGGAGTCCAGGTGAGTGTCATTATACGCTGATGCGCGTAACGATGGTGACAGGTGTGCGCCATAACGAGCAGCCTGGTGACCTAGAGGCCAGAGAGGGAGTACACATAACAGGTAGAGAAAGCTTGTTGGACACTAAGCTTTGTTGTAGAGCGTTTAACACAAAATCTGGGGAGGGGCCAACTGAGTATAAGACTGTATCATCTGCATATAAATGGATGAGAGAGCTTCCTACTGCATGAGCTATGTTGTTGATGTAAATTGAGAAGACAGTGGGGCCTAGGATTGAGCCTTAGGGTACTCCCTTGGTGACAAGCAGTGGCTGAGACAGCATATTGTTTTACTTTATACACTGCACTCTTTGAGAGAGATAGTTAGCAAACCAGGTCAAAGGCCCCTCAGAGACACCAATACTCCTTAGCCGGCCCACAAGAATAGAATGGTCTACCGTATCAAAAGCTTTGGCAAAGTCAATAAAAATGGCAGCACAACATTGCTTAGAATCAAGGCCAATGGTGACATCATAGAGGTTGCAGTGACACATCCATAACCTGAGCGGAAACCAGATTGCATACCAGAGAGAATACTATAGACATCAAGAAAGCCAGTCAATTGACTATTGACAAGTTTTTCCAACACTTTTATTAAACATGGCAAAATAGAAATAGGCCTATAACAGTTAGGATCAGCTTGATCTCCCCCTTTAAATAAAGGACAAACCGTGGCTGCCTTCCAAGCAATGGGAACCTCCCCAGAAAGGAGAGACAGGTTAAAAAGGTTGGAGATAGGCTTGGCGATGATAGGGGCAGCAACCTTAAAGAAGAAAGGGTCTAAACCATCTGACCCAGATGTTTTTTGGGGGTCAAGTTTCAGGAGCTCCTTTAGCACCTTGGACTCAGTGACTGCCTGCAGGGAGAAACTTTGGGGGAAAAAGAGGGAGAAGCATCGGGGATAGTCGCATTAGAAGGGGTGGGAGATGAGGAAATGTTGGACGGGCAATGGCTGAGTCAAATAGGAATCCTAACTTAATGAAGTGGTGATTAAAGAGCTTTTAGGGACATGGGCAGCTGTGAGGAGGAGGGTTTATTCTCCAGGTCTTTAACCGTTTTCAAGAACTTCTTGGGGTTAGACCCACAGAGAGAGAACTGCTCCTTAAAGTAACTAACTTTGGCCTTCCGGATAGCCTGGATGGAGTGCACTTATTTCTCATTTGTCTGAACGAGAGCCAGTCAGCCTGAGTATGCGTGTCAAGCCTTTCGCCGAATGCAATTCTTGAGATGGAGTAACTCTGCAAGATCACGGTCGAACCAGGGGCTGAGCCTGTTTTTGAATTCTCATTTTCTTTATGGGGCGTGTCTGTTAACAATACCACTGAAAATATCAAAAAAGAAGGTCCAAGCGTCTTCGAGCTCCAAGCTGATTCTTTACCATTTTACAGAAGCCAGTTCATGAATGAAGGCTTGCTCATTAAAGTTTTTTAGCAAGCGTCTATGACAAATCAGGACAGGTCATTTCACTGTAAAACTGTAAAACAGTGATCACTAAGGTCATTACAAAAAACACCAGACTGATACCTATCAGGATTATTTGTGAGGATAACATCAGGAAGAGTAGCCTTTTCTGGGTGTTTGGAGTCATACCTTGTGGGATTGGTAATAATCTTAGAAAGATTTAGGGAGTCCCATTGCTTTAGGACTTGGTCAGGTGGTTTAAGCATGTCCCAGTTTAGGTCACCTAGCAGGACGCATTCAGACTTAGTGTAAGGAGCCAGGAGAGAGCTTAGGGCAGGTAGGGTACAGGCCGGTGCTGATGGAGGACGATAGCACCCAGCAACAGTCAACAAAGAGCTATTTGAAAGTTTAATGCTTAAAACCAGCAAATCAAATTGTTTGGGGACAGACTTGGCGGAGACAACCGAGCACTGAAGGTGATCCTTGGTAAAGATTGCCACTCATCCACCTTTGGAAGATCTGTCTTGCCGAAAAAGGTTATAACCAGAAAGGTTAACATCATTATTAAAAACACTCTTCCTTAACCACGTCTCAGTAATGACCAAAACATCTGGATTGGAGCTGTGAACCCACACTTTCAATTGATCCATTTTAGGTAATAAACTTCTAGTGTTAATGTGCAGAAAACCCAGGATTTTACGAGAGCAGAAATCAGTGAAGCAGATATCAGAGCACAAATAAGAATTGTGGCTAGCAACTGTAGATGGGCCAGGGTGTACATGCACATTTCCAGATATCATCAACAGTAATACAGTCAAGGCACGGCATACTACAGGGAGAGCTCTGCAGTGCTGATTTATGACGTCTGAATGTGCATCAGATGGCAACAAGATCATATTGTACAGCAGGAGGGGGCTTTAAGGCCTCTGGGTTTGGGTGGGGTAGCCTGACATTTGTTGGGCTCAAGGGCTTTGACACCTCTCGCTTCACATGTCAGTGCTAATTGTAGTTGTATCTCTTTGTCCTAGCAAGCTTGGTAGCCTTAGCATTCAGTCTCAGTTCCAGGTTGGATGGTGTTTTCAGGTTTCTGTTTGTTTCCCAGAGCATTTGCTGTATATCTTGGGAATAATAATCCTTGAGTGTAGGAAGCATTCCAGGTAATTCCAGGTAATTCCGTTAAAAATCAGGTTGTCGGTTTGGAGTTGTGATTTGGAGTGAAGGTTATGTTGTTTAGGGTATCATCCTGTATATGTCCCTGCCAAAAATCTAAGTTTGTCTAACTCTAAATCTATCTATTTTTTTAAAAACATGCTGGAAAATGTGGGAGCTCATCTGATCATGACCTCTCTCTCTCTCTCTCTCTCTCTCTCTCTCTCTGTCTCTCTCTCTCTCTCTCTCTGTCTCTCTGTCTCTCTCTGTTAAGACCCAGATGGATAAGACCCAGATGGATAAGACCCAGATGGATGCAGACAGTTGTTTATTAACAAAACAGGGGGCAGGCGAACAACAGGTCAAGGGCATGCAGAGGTCAGTAATCCAGGGCAGAGTCAGTAAGGCCCTGAACGGTCAGGGCAGGCAGAAACGTCAAAACTGGAAGAACTAGAAAACAGGGACGAAAGAGAACAGGGGTACGGGACAAAACAAGTTGGTAGGCTTGACGAAACTAGACGAACTGGCCACAGACAAACAGAAAACACTGGTATAAATGCACAGGGGATGATGGGGAAAATGGGCAAAACCTGGATTGGGGAGGAGATAAGCCCAAGACAGTTGAAACAGATCAGGGAGTGACACTCTGTCTGCTGAAAATAGCTACCAAAAGTCATTCTTGGTAAGTGTGGATATTTCTAGGCAAAAGAAAGGGAATCATCAATAGCTAGATTTCCATCCAAATGTTGACAGATTTTCATGTGAATATTCAAAAATCTGCATAAAAACAATATGCGCATTTCCCAACTAGTTTCCATCAAATTGTTAAATTCCTATGTACCAAATAAAAATGACAAGTTAAATGGGTTTCCATTTTCAATGGTTTTGTCGCCGAGAAAATGTTGCGTTATAGGCTATATGTCTTGGCACGTACGCTCTAGCCAGCAGCTCGCAGATACAGTGCCGGTATAGCCTACATGATGAGATTATTATGGACAAAAGAGCAACATTATTTTTATTTGTCAAACAGCATCGATCATCAAGTCACCAGAATAAGACCCTCAATATTTATTGGAAAGGAGCATCAAGCTCATCACTGTGCACTTTCACCACCCTGTGAAGTCCATTTAAGTGATAATGCCCTCGAAGCCGGTGTTTGGAGGATATATTGGCACTGTGTTGTTATGTCCGAGACAAAGTCGAGGGCCGTCAAACCGTGCAAATATATCCTCCAAACACCGGCTTTGAGGGCATTATCATTTTTATACAATGGGTTACCAACATATTCAAATAATGATTGACATATTTTCATGATTGACATATTTTCATTAAAAACGTTATTTTGATGAATTTATTCATGCTATTTCATTCTTCCGCAAGATATAGTCCCGACATAGACCTAGGGTCGTTCGTTCTATCAACCCAGTCATTCAGTCTTTTTGTTCTGTATCTATGGACACAACCCAGTCGTTCATTCTAAATGTTCCATTGCCATACTGGCTGGCAACGTTCTTATCCCTTTCTTGCTACCTAGCCAAAAATGGCCAACTTACAGGCACGTCAAACAGTGTGCAAAGCTGTCATCAAGGCAAAGGGTGGATACTTTGAAAAATATAAATATTTTTTTATTTGTTTAACCCTTTTTTGGTTACTACATGATTCCATATGTGTTATTTCATAGTTTTGATGTCTTCACTATTTTTCTACAATGTAAAAATAGTAAAAATAAAGAAAAACCCTTGAATGAGTAGTTGTGTCCAAAATTTTGACTGGTACTGTATAATTCCCTTTATAAACTGGGTAGGTCAAGCCCTGAATGCTGATTGGCTGACAGATGTGGTATATCAGACTGTATACCACGGGTATGACAAAACATGTATTTTTACTCCGCGTTGCGTCGTGCCTAAGAACAGCCCTTAGCCATGTTATATTGGCCATATATCACAAACCCCCGAGGTGCCCTTATTGCTATTATAAACAGGTTACCAATGTAATTAGAGCTGTACAAATAAATGTTTTGTCATTCCCTTTATAAACTGGGTAGTTCGAGTCCTGAATGCTGATTGGCTGACAGACGTCGTATATCAGACCGTATACCACGCGTATGACAAAACATTCATTTTTACTCTGCGTTGCGTCGTGCATAAAAACAGCCCTTATCCGTGGTATATTGGACATATAACATACCTCCTCGTGTTTTATTGCTTAAATAACGCACAGTACCCAGCTAGCAATGAGGAATCGGCCCAGAAGCGCCGGAACTGATTGAATCAGCCCAGAATCGGTGTTGGACTCGGCCCGGAATCAAAATGAATGACTGCCCAGAATCGGCCCAAGTACATGGGGCCATTTCCGTCTACCGGAATTCAGGCAACTTTGCCGGCATCTTACCAGAATCCCCTCAGATGCGGCCCGATGCAAATTTTTATAAATGTATACAAAATGAATCGCTGCAACTCCCATACGGCCTCGGAAGAGGTAAAGGTCGATGTGTCGGAGGATTAAATTACTACTTAAACAGGACTCTTAAAGAATTTAATTTAAATTTATATTGTATTTTTTGATCATAGAAACAATGAGAAAATATGGAAAAATAAATAAATAATTAAATGTTAATTATATAATGCATTCCGTGTAATCATCTGCCAGAGAGTAGCATAATCGGTCCGAGCCCCAAGTAATACATTTGGGACAGATAACTCACACCGGAATTGGCCCGAGCCCTAAGCAATACATTTGGGTCAGATAACTCACACCGGGAATCGGCCGAGCTCAATCCCCGCATCCTAGCCATAAGTAATACTGCCGAAGGCGGCCCAGACTCGGGCCACATAAAGTCAGCTGTGTCTGACTCTCAGCCCGGAATCAGCCCATATCCACTGTGCTAGCTGGGTATATTTGCAAAGTAGAATTCATTGGCTAAAGTTCATTATTTCATGTTCTATGTTTGTGCTGCTTTTGAAAGCAAAACTCGAATTGAAAACATTATTGGCATTGTTGAATTCGATTTTCATAATGGCAAGCTAGGACTGATGGTTTGGTTTGCCAAACTAGCAAGTCTGTTTGTGTGGTTACCACGGCAACTACTGCAGCTAGTTAACTTGCTACCTACTTTAGTGGATGTTGAACACATTTCTAGCGCCAAATGTGTTCAATTATAGCCATGGTATAAAAGGGATAATCAACTTGGGGCCCTATGAGTTCGAACACCTTCCACGTCGTTCATTGTTTACATAGAACGCAACCCCTCGTTGATTTTCCCTTACTTATTTCATCTGTAGCCTAATAAACTGCATGCTTTCCCAAGTAATAGTGGGAGGACCACACAATTGTAAACTTGTTAACATAATAATTGTAAAATGTTAACATATCAACGTGGGACTCCAAGTTTACTCTGATATGATGGTTGTTATATCAATATTTGCCGATAAAGGCGTTTCCACCGCCATTACTCGCATAATTAATTTTACAGACACAAAAAGATCCCACATTGTCTAGTATATTTTGTTTTGTCAACATTTGGAAAGTTTACCGGCAAATTAGCTATTTCCATCAGGCCTGTTTTTTTATCTGAATGTTATAGTAACTTGTACTTTACTAGCATAAACAGGTTGGATGGAAATCTGCTTAGAGTTAAACCCACCTTGAAATCAAAATAGCAAACTTCAAGTATGTGTGCATGGGACAGAGGCATGAATACTGCATGGTTGTTCACTCCGGTTGCTAGGCAACCCAATGCATAGGTGAGTGGCTGCCTACTGCTACAGCTGCAGCAGCACAGAGGAGCCTTCATTTTGCAATTATCTTGATTTATAACATTTCCGACCCGCAATATAATTGTTTTGAAAAATGAACCAACCCATCGGTTGAAGGAATGTTTTCATTCCACCCACCAGCAGATTGTTTTGCAGGTGACCCACAGTGTGACCCCCGTGGGACTCTAGGGCGCCTCTCCTCAGGTAACCGCTTTGCGCCACCCCTGTTCCCCCTCACTTCCCTCCTATTCCACCCTCTTTCCACCTCCCTGGTTCTTTATCTGAGAGCTGTTAAGTGGAGAGGAAAGGTTTAAATTATGATCTGAGCCATTGTAGCTCCAGAGGGAAGTCATAAAGGAATAGCTTGTTTAGGAGGGCTGTGGAGTGCTGCACATCTCTACTGACTCTGATGAAACTCAGGGACGGGAGTCATCCTGACTGCCAGAGAAGATTTATACATCTCCCCCATGAACAAATAAATGGGGAATGGAAGGAATGGGGAAAATCTCAAAATCTCTCTCACTCTTGCTCTCTTTCTTTCTCTTTCTCTCTCGGTTTGTCCTAGGTTTAGGGGTTCGGTTAAATGTGCACTCGATTTTCTTTTAGAAGCCTCTAAACAGAAGATGCACCAGGTGGTTGTACAAGAATAAGATGCATCACTTTGTGTCACATTTGAAGCTTGCGGGTCACTGGGTCTGTGTCTTGAACAATCAAGGACAAAACCCACAAGACCAAGGCCAGTAATGGAGAATGGAGCAGGCCATGGCAGTTACAGTGTGGTTGGTTACTAGGAGACAGTCAGTCATGGGGAAACTAACTCCAGCTGCAAAGACAAAAGATGAACCAGGGGACATAAATCACTAGAAGACCAACACTCACACCCCTATTCACAACAACACTTCAAGACAACCACAACTTTCCAAACAAGCCAGAGAGTGCAATTTAAAGTGTGGGTGCAAAAAAAAGGGATTACTTAAACTTGACATTCTGATTTTCATCTAACATGTACATTTAGAAACTCTATGTGGCCTGTAATGCCTGTAAGTATTTTTGGAAGGAGGGCCCAGGGAATTTACTTTAGTTAGACGCCATTAAGTCAAAAGTGCGTCAAAGGGCCGTATAGAGAGTGTTAAAGGAGCACTTGTTCGTTCCAACCCTACACTTTCCTTCAGTCTTTCCTTAATCACCCTAGTCCAGGGTGCAGTTGGAACCTCTGATGTTTAAGTGTTTCCTACTGTAATCTATGAGCTCTATAATACCCTCATGTACTGTAAGCCCCACTCTTATTCAAACTCCCAGCCTTCCTGCACCACTACTAACTCAAACTACTTAGCCCCCCACACATCCAAATCTAGGCCCATAGTCTCCATGCGTGTCTACGTCTCACGGCAGCACATCATCCAGTCACGTTAGCTCTGATTGGGGAACGCTGGGGAGCTCTCTGACGGGGCCTTGTTTCCCCCATATCCTATCTTCTCCCATGGCTGTCTTAACATGCTATACTATCAGTCTGATACCACTATTCAACTGATTTACACTTCTACCCACTACTACTACTGCTATTACATAAGGAGGACTACTGCTAGACACTGGGGCTCGGCCTTCTCCCAGTAAAAAAGTGATTTGTTTCTCCTTTTTTCGAGTGTGTGGTCATGCCTGTGGATTTGACCATCCTAAGAGACTGAAATGTTTAAGCAAGAGTTTGGCACACATACCATTGACTGAATGTACAGTAAAACATGTTCACAGAGCACGGTTGACCATCCAAGTCCTGGAGATGGTTTAGAAAACATGAGCTAAGTCCTATGGTTTACGGAAAATGTATCTTTATCTTCTCCGTTGCAATTACAGAGCGCATGGATTGGCTTGAAAGGCATCTAGGAGGTTTACCAAAGATGTACTGTAGTCTTACAGGACTTGGTGGTTTGGATGAACTTTACACTTCTCTAATCATCCTCTCATTTCTGAGATGCGGTCACAACAATGTTCTGCAGAACCTATACTTTACAGAGAGAATGTAAGGAAAAGGGAAAGACATAAACAGAGATGGGGAGAGACAGAGAGTGAGAGAGAGTGAGCGAGAGAGAGGAAGAGTAGGGCAGAGAGGGAAAGAGAGAGGAAGGGAGAGGATGAGAGGGGCATTTTTGGACTATGCATCTTCCCTCACCTGTCATTTTTGCATTCACAATGTCTACATAGATATCATATAGGAGCTGTCTTCAAGCCCTGTGGATGTGTGCAGCTAAGGCCTATGCAGTACATCTGTAGGCCTACATCTGTGTGTGCGACTTTGTGAGACTGTGTGCCTCTGCTCTGCATCTGGAGACCGCATGAGGCCCCATGGGGGTTGATGTTGGGCCGGGAGAGGGCTGTATTAGGGCCTGTGGTCGGGGTGTTCTCTCGGGGAGACAGCCTGACTGCAACCCTTCACATGAGGCTTTTCCAAGACAGATACCTCCCCACCATGAAACTGACTCCACCACCGTAGCCGCCAGAAGATCAGCCGAATAACAACCCTCTCGTTAATTCATGCTCCCTCTCTTTCTCTTTTCTCGCTCCTTCCCTCTCACTCTCTCTTTCCCTCTCTCTTTCACACTCTCTCTCATTCCCTTGTTCTAATACTCTCTCAGTCTCCTTCCCCCCGATTCTCTCTCTCTCTGTTTCCCCCTCCCCTCTCTCTGTGTCCTAGTTTTACTGGCGAGGAGAGGAGGATGAATGAAATGATCCCTAACCCACAAACTGATTGAAGATTAGGTCAGGAAGAAGATAGAATATTCAGAGCCTACCCACTGGGCACACCTCGTCATTTCAATGTGGATAATTGGGTAATATTTGGTTGAGACGTTGATCAATGAGATTACAACCTATATTCACCCACTCAAAAAGACAGCCAAGAGTTAGTAGAATTTCCAATGTGTTTTCGCTATGCTTTCAACCATTTTAAAGCACAACCAAATTCCAATGGAGAAACAATGTCTGATTTTTGATTTGGTTGTCACCCAAATGTCTACCACTGCGCTTTCAACCATTTACAAGAACAGCAAAGTTCAAATGAGATATTTTGTTTATTACAACAGATTAATGTTTTATCACTGTGTTTCATCTAATAGCAGAACCAAATGACATGGATTTCTGTTAAGATTACATTAAAAGTACATGGTGGAAGTGATCAATTCCGGCTGAGATTCTGTACAGATTATTACAGCATAATGCGACGACCTATGCCTGCTATCGTTAAACACGCAAACCTTATATGATTACATAAGAAGAAATGTGTTATGTGTTACTCATTTTAAAGTTGAATGTTACATTAACTTGTAAGAACGCCTAAACTTTAGGTTATTTACTTTATTACAATATTGTGGTTGGTTGACAATGCAACCAAATATCAACATTTAAAGGAGATGTATCTACTGCTTGGATAGTTCCATATGAGCTCTGGCTTAATCCCATTCTTTACCTTTTATTGGTTGAGTTGGAGACGTGAATTCAACAAACACTGTCTTGCAAAAGTATTCCGACCCCTAGGATTTCTTCAAAATTGATTGCGTTACAAAGTGGGATTAAAATGTATTTAATTGTAATTTTTTTGTCAACAATCTACACAAAATACTCTGTAATATTAAAGTGGAAGAAAAATGTGAAATAAAAAAAGATTAATAGAAATTAAAAAACTAAAACATAGTCATTGCATAAGTATTCAACTCCCTGAGTCAATACAGAAACACCTTTGGCATAGATTACAGCTGTAAGTCTTCTTGGGTAAGTCTATAAGAGCTTTGCACACCTGGATTGTGCAATATTTGCCCATTATTCATTTCAAAATTCTTCAAGCGTTGTCAAGATGTTGGGAATGACTAGAAAGCAATTTTCAAGTCTTGCCATGGATTTATTTTTAATCCCACTTTGTAATGACTTCAATAGCAACAGTGAATCTATCTTGTTTTTAAGTGGAGATCACTCGGCAATCATTCTCACATTAGCACATTGGTAGTCATTGTCAAATATCATAGCTAAGCAAGGCTGGACTTGGTTAAAATCCTGGATAGGAGACCAGATTGTACAAATTCTTATTTACAATGACGGCCTACACCGGCCAAACCCAGACAATGCTGGGCCAATTGTGCACTGCCCTATGGGACTCCCAATCACGGCCGGATGTGATACAGCCTGGATTTGTTTTAAATATTGTCACGTCCTGGCCAGTATAAGGGTTAATTGGTATTGTAGTTTGGTCAGGACGTGGCAGAGGGTATTTGTTTTATGTGGTTCAGGGTGGTGTTTTTGTAGTAAGGGCATTTGATTTAGTATTCCGGGGTTTTTGGGCACTGTTTGAGATTCATGTATTCTATGTTTAGTCTAGGTAGTCTGTTTCTATGTTGAGTTAATTGGGGTGGACTTCCAATTGAAGGCAGCTGTGTGGTGTTGCCTTTGATTGGAAGTCCTATATTAGTTGGGTGTGTTTGTCTGTGTGTTTGTGGGAGATTGTTCTGAGTTTAGCCTTGTGCCTTGCCAGACTGTCTGTTGATCGTTCGGTCTCTTTTTGTTATTTTGGTGTTCATTTTGGAGTTAATAAACGTCAATATGAGCTTACACATACCTGCTGTGTTTTGGTCCTCCTTAACCAACGACAACCGTGACAAATATATATACTGCTAAAAAAAAATAAAGGGAACACTTAAACAACACATCCTTGATCTGAATGAAAGAAATCATCTTATTAAATACTTTTTTATTTACATAGTTGAATGTGCTGACAACAAAATCACACAAAAATAATCAATGGAAATCCAATTTATCAACCCATGGAGGTCTGGATTTGGAGTCACACTGAAAATTAAAGTGGAAAACCACACTACAGGCTGATCCAACATTGATGTAATGTCCTTAAAACAAGTCAAAATGAGGCTCAGTAGTGTGTGTGGCATCCATGTGCCTGTATGACCTCCCTACAACGCCTGGGCATGCTCCTGATGAGGTGGCGGATGGTCTCCTGAGGGATCTCCTCCCAGACCTGGACTAAAGCATCCGGCAACTCCTGGACAGTCTGTGGTGCAACGTGGCGTTGGTGGATGGAGCGAGACATGATGTCCCAGATGTGCTCAATTGGATTCAGGTCTGGTGAACGGGCGGGCCAGTCCATAGCATCAATGCCTTCCTCTTGCAGGAACTGCTGACACACTCCAGCCACATGAGGTCCAGCATTGTCTTGCATTAGGAGGAACCCAGGGCCAACCGCACCAGCATATGGTCTCACAAGGGGTCTGAGGATCTCATCTCGGTACCTAATGGCAGTCAGGCTACCTCTGGCGAGCACATGGACGGCTGTGCGGCCCCTCAAAGAAATGCCACCCCACACCATGACTGACCCACCGCCAAACCGGTCATGCTGGAGGATGTTGCAGGCAGCAGAACGTTCTCCACGGCGTCTCCAGACTCTGTCATGTCTGTCACGTGCTCAGTGTGAACCTGCTTTCATCTGTGAAGAGCACAGGGCGCCAGTGGCGAATTTGCCAATCTTGGTGTTCTCTGGCAATTGCCAAAAGTCCTGCACAGTGTTGGGCTGTAAGCACAACCCCCACCTGTGGACGTCGGGCCCTTATACCACCCTCATGGAGTCTTTTTCTGACCGTTTGAGCAGACACATGCACATTTGTGGCCTGCTGGAGGTCATTTTGCAGGGCTCTGGCAGTGCTTCTCCTGCTCCTCCTTGCACAAAGGCGGAGGTAGCGGTCCTGCTGCTGGGTTGTTGCCTTCCTACGGCCTCCTCCACGTCTCCTGATGTACTGGCCTGTCTCATGGTAGCGCCTCCATGCTCTGGACACTATGCTGACAGACACAGCAAACCTTCTTGCCACAGCTCGCATTGATGTGCCATCCTGGATGAGCTGCACTACCTGAGCCAATTGTGTGGGTTGTAGACTCTCTCATGCTACCACTAGAGTGAAAGCACCGCCAGCATTCAAAAGTGACCAAAACATCAGCCAGGAAGCATAGGAACTGAGAAGTGGTCTTTGGTCACCACCTGCAGAACCACTCCTTTATTGGGGGTGTCTTGCTAATTGCCTATAATTTCCACCTGTTGTCTATTCCATTTGCACAACAGCATGTGAAATTTATTGTCAATCAGTGTTGCTTCCTAAGTGGACAGTTTGATTTCACAGAAGTGTGATTGACTCGGAGTTACATTGTGTTGTTTAAGTGTTCCCTTTATTTTTTTGAGCAGTGTATATTTCACCTTTATTTAACCAGGTAGGCTAGTTGAGAACATGTTCTCATTTACAACTGCGACCTGGCCAAGATAAAGCAAAGCAGTGCGACACAAACAACAACACAGAGTTACACATGGAATAAACAAAGATTGAGTCAATAATACAATAGAGAAAGTCTATATACAATGTGTGCAAATGAGGTAGGATAAGGGAGGTAAGGCAATAAATAGGCCATAGTGGCAAAATAATTACAATATAGCAATTAAACACTGGAGTGACAGATGTGCAGAAGATGAGTGTGCAAGTAGAGATACTGGGGTGCAAAGGAGCAAAATAAATAAAATAAATAACAGTATGGGGATGAGGTAGTTGGATGGGCTATTTACAGAGGGGCTATGTACAGGTGCAGTGATCTGTGAGCTGCTCTGACAGCTGGTGCTTAAAGCTAGTGAGGGAGATATGAGTCTCCAGTTTCAGTGATTTTTGCAGTTCGTTCCAGTCATTGGCAGCAGAGAACTGTAAGGAAAGGCGGCCGAAGGAGGAATTGGCTTTGGGGGTGACCAGTGAAATATACCTGCTGGAGCGCGTGCTATGGGTGGGTCATGCTATGGTGACCAGTGAGCTGAGATAAGGCGGGGCTTTACCAAGCAAAGACTTATAGATGACCAGGAGCCAGTGGGTTTGACGATGAATATGAAGCAAGGGCCAGCAAACGAGAGCATACAGGTCGCAGTTGTTGGTAGTATATGGAGCTTTGGTGACAAAACGGATGGCACTGTGAAAGATTGCATCCAATTTGCTGAATAGAGTTTTGGAGGATATTTTGTTAATGACATTGCCGAAGTCAAGGATCGTTAGGATGGTCAGTTTTACGAGGGTATGTTTGGCAGCATGAGTGAAGGATGCTTTGTTGCAAAATAGGAAGCCGATTCTAGATTTAATTTTGGATTGGAGATACTTAATGTGAGTCTGGAAGGAGAGTTTACAGTCTAACCAGACACCTAGGTATTTGTAGTTGTCCACATATTCTAAGTCAGAACCGTCCAGAGTAGTGATGCTCGACGGGCGGGCGGGTACGGGCAGCGATCGGTTGAAGAGCATGCATTTAGTTTTACTTGCAGTTGGAGGCCACCTAACGAGAGTTGTATGGCATTGAAGCTCGTCTGGAGGTTAATTAACACAGTGTCCAAAGAAGGGCTAGAAATATACAGAATGGTGGCATCTGCGTAGAGGTGGATCAAAGAATCACCAGCAGCAAGAGCGACATCATTGATGTATACAGAAAAAAGAGTCGGCCCGAGGATTGAACCCTGTGGCACCTCTATAGAGCCTGCCAGAGGTCCGGACAGCAGGCCCTCCGATTTGACACACTGAACTCTGTCTGGGAAGTAGTTGGTGAACCAGGCGAGGCAGTCATTTGAGAAACCAAGGCTGTTGAGTCTGCCGATAAGAATGTGGTGATTGACAGAGTCGAAAGCCTTGGCCAGGTCAATGAATACAGCTGCACAGTAATGTCTCTTATCGATGGTGGTTATGAAATCGTTTAGGACCTTGAGCGTGGCTGAGGTGCACCCATGACCAGCTCTGAAACCAGATTGCATAGCGGAGAAGGTACGGTGGGATTCGAAATAGTTGCTGATCTGTTTGCTAACTTGGCTTTCGAAGACCTTAGAAAGGCAGGGTAGGATAGATATAGGTCTGTAGCAGTTTGGGTCTAGAGTGTCTCCCCTTTTGAAGAGGGGGGTGACCGCGGCAGCTTTCCAATCTTTGGGGATCTCAGACGATACGAAAGAGAGGTTGAACAGGCTACTAATAGGAGTTGCAACAATTTCAGTGGATAATTTTAGAAAGAGAGGGACCAGATTGTCTAGCCCGGCTGATTTGTAGAGGTCCAGATTTTGCAGCTCTTTCAGAACATAAGCTATCTGGATTTGGGTGAAGCAGAAATGGCGGAGGCTTGGGCAAGTTGCTGTGGAGGGCGCAGGGCTGTTGACCAGGATAGGGCTAGCCAGGTGGAAAGCATGGCCAGCCACAGAAAAATGCTTATTGAAAATCTCAATTATCGCGGATTTATCGTCGGTGACAATGTTTCCTAGCCTCAGTGCAGTGGGCAGCTGGGAGGAGGTGCTCTTATTCTCCATGGACTTTACAGTGTCCCAGAACTTTTTGGAGTTTGTGCTACAGGATGCAAATTTCTGTTTGAAAAAGCTAGCCTTTGCTTTACTAACTGCCTGTGTATATTGGTTCTTAACTTCCCTGGAAAGTTGCATATTGCGGGTGCTATTCGATGCTAATGCAGTACGCCACAGGAAGTTTTTGTGTTGGTCAAGGGATGTCTGGTCTGGAGTGAACCAAGGGCTATATCTGTTCCTGGTTCTACATTTTTTAAATGGGGCATGCTTATTTAAGATGGTGAGGAAAGCACTTTTAAAGAATAACCAGGCATCCTCTACTGACGGAATGAGGTCAATATCCTTCCAGGATACCCGTGCCAGGTCGATTAGAAATGCCTGCTCGCTGAAGTGTTTTAGGGAGCGTTTGACAGTGATGAGGGGAGGTTGTTTGAATGCAGACCCATTACGGACGCAGGCAATGAGGCATTGATCGCTGAGATCCTGGTTGAAGACAGCAGAGGTGTATTTGGAGGCCAGGTTGGTTAGGATGATATCTATGAGGGTGCCCGTTTTTACGGATTTGGGGTTGTACCTGGTAGGTTCATTGATCATTGATCATTTGTGTGAGATTGAGGGCATCTAGCTTAGATTGTAGGATGGCCAGGCTGTTAAGCATGTCCCAGTTTAGGTCACCTAAAAGCACGAGCTCTGAAGATAGATGGGGGGCAATCAATTCACATATGGTGTCCAGGGCACAGCTGGGGGCAGAAGGTGGTATTTTGCAAGAGGCAACGGTGACAGACTTGTTTCTGGAAAGGTGGATTTTTAAAAGTAGAAGTTCAAATTGTTTGGGCAAAGACCAGGATAGTAAGATTGAACTCTGCAGGCTATCTCTGCAGTAGATTGCAACTCCACCCCCTTTGCCAGTTCTATCTTGTCGGAAAATGTTATAGTTAGGGATGGACATTTCAGGGGTTTTGGTGGTCTTCCTAAGCCAGGATTCAGACACGGCTAGGACATCAGAGTGTGCTAAGGCAGTGAATAAAACAAACTTAGGGAGGAGGCTTCTAATGTTAACATGCATGAAACCAAGTTTTTTTATGGTTACAGAAGTTCATAAATGTGAGTGCCTGGGGAATGGGAGTGGAGCTAGGCACTGCAGGGGTTAACCCCTACATCACCAGAGGATCAGAGGAGGAGTAGGATAAGGGTACGGCTAAAGGCTATAAGAACTGGTCGTCTAGTACGTTCGGAACAGAGAGTAAAAGGAGCAGGTTTCTGGGCATGGTAGAATAGATTCAAGGCGTAATGTACAGACAAAGGTATGGTAGGATGTGAATACAGTTGAGGTAAACCTATGCATTGAGTGACGATGAGAGAGATATTGTCTCTAGAAACACAATTTAAACGAGGTGAGGTCAACGCATGAGTGGGAGGTGGAACTAAAGGGTTAGCTAAGGCGTATTGAGCAGGGCTGGAGGCTCTACAGTGAAATAAGGCAATAATTACTAACCAAAACATCAATGGACAAGGCATGTTGACATTAGGGAGAGGCATGCGTAGCCGAGTGATCATAGGGATCCAGTGAGTGGCTCGGCGGGTCGGAGACATGGCAATTCAGGCAGCTAGCGGGCCGGGGCTAGCAAGCTAGCAGAAGGGCCTTAAAGGGACGTCACGACGGAAGAAGTCAGTTGTAGCCACCTCGTGCTGTTGCGTCGGCAGACCAGTCGTCGTGGATCAGCAGCGCTCCGTGTGGTAAAATGGTCCAGGCCAATTGGCAAAATAGGTATAGTGGCAAAATAATTTGTGCGATGGGCCTCTTAAGCTAACAGTCCGATATTCTCCAGACAGCTAGCAGGCCGTGGCTAACAGGCTAGCAGATGGGCATTCAGGGGACGTCGCGACGGAGGAGCCAGTTGAAAAAACCCCTTGGGCGAATTACGTTGGTAGTCCAGTCGTGATGGGTCGGTTGGCCAAATAGATATTGTAGCCCAAGGAGTGGGCTACAATACTAGCCGGGGGATGGGCCTAGCAAAGGCTAGCTCCAGGCTAATTGGTTCTTGCTTTGGGACAGAGACGTTAGCCAGGAGTGGCCACTCGGATAGCAGCTAGCTAGCTGCGATGATCCAGGTGAAAAGGTTCAGAGCTTGCGGTAGGTATCCGGAGATATGGAGAAAAATAAGTCCGATTTGCTCTGGTTTTAGTCGTGCTGTGCAGACTGGCGAGAGTTGTCCGGGCTAAAGGTAGCAGATGACCACTAGCAGTGGCTAGCTGACTACTAGCTAGTTAGCTGGCTAGCTTCTGTTGGGGGTTCCGGTTCAAAAGTAAAATAAATAGCAGATCCATACCACATTGGTTGTGGCGGATTGCAGGAGAGTATGTTGAAGTTGAAGTTAAGAAAAATATAAAAAATATATGCGAAGAAAAATATATACAAATATATATACACAATATATACACGGGACACGACAAGCCGAGGACAAAAGACATCTGACTGCTACGCCATCTTGGATCTAATATAAATTAACAGCTATGTTTCTATGTGTATCCTCCAGGTATGTTTCAGTAGCAGGACCTACATTAATTAACAGCTATGTTTCTCTGTGTGTCCTCCAGGTCTGTTTCAGTGGCAGGGCCTACATTAACAGCTATGTTTCTCTGTGTATCCTCCAGGTCTGTTTCAGTGCCAGGGCCTACATTAATTAACAGCTATGTTTCTCTGTGTATCCTCCAGGTCTGTTTCAGTGGCAAGGCCTACATTAACCGCTATGTTTCTCTGTGTATCCTCCAGGTCTGTTTCAGTGCCAGGGCCTACAAACTTCTTAGGGATAGGGGGCAGTATTCGGAAGTTCGGATGACTGACATGCCCAAGGTAAACTGCCTGTTACTCAGGCCCAGAACCTAGAATATGCATATGATTGGTAGTATTGGATAGAAAACACTCTGACGTATCAAAAACTGTTAAAATAATGTCTGTGAGTATAAGAGAACTGATATGGCAGGCAAAAACCTCAGGAGGATCCATCCGGATTTCTTTTTTTTTGAGGTGACCACTCATTGAAATGCCTGTCTATGGGAAAATCAAGGAAATCCTGCCAGATTGCAGTTCCTATGGCTTCCACTAGATGTCAACAGTCTTTAGAAAGGGTTTCAGGCTTGTTTTTTTTTTAAATTAGCTAGAATTTGTAGTTTTTCAAGGTGGCCATCATTTTGACTGTAGTGTTGTGGCTGGCCCGCGTGGATTGAACCCTCTCCATCTTAAATGTTATCGTTTATTTACATATTAGGGTACCTGAGGATTGATTAAAAACGTTGTTTGACTTGTTTGGATGAAGTTTATTGGTAATTTTTGGGATTCCTTTGTATGCATTTTGAACAAGTGGAACAGGTGGATTACTGAATGAAGCACACCAACTAAACTGACTTTTTTGGGATATAAAGAAGGACTTTATCGAACAAAACAACCGTTTTTTATGTAGCTGGGACCCTTAGAATTGCAAACAGAGGAAGATCTTCAAAGGTAAGTGATTTATTTTATCGCTATTTCTGACTTTTGTGACACCTCTGCTGGTTTGGAAAATGTTTTAATGCTTTTGTACGTGGGGCGCTGTCCTCAGATAATCGTATGGTATGCTTTCGCCGTAAAGCCTTTTTGAAATCTGACAAAGCGGCTGGATTAACAAGAAGTTAAGCTTTTAAATGATGTATCACACTTGTATTTTCATGAATGTTTAATATTACGATTTTTGTATTTTGAATTTCGCGCTCTGCAATTTCACCGGATGTTGTCGAGGTGGGTCGCTAGCGGCACGTGTAGCCCAAAGAGGTACATTAACAGGTATGTTTCTCAAACCAGGGACTGTACTGACGCCTCTTGCATTGAGATGCAGTGCATTTAACCACCGCGCCACTCGGGAGCCCAAAAAAAGTTACAAACTTAACATATTTTATACATGATTTGTCTATGTTGACATGTGGTTACCATGACAACATAATCCTGTGGTTGAAATTTCACCTTCAAAACAACAGTTGATGACTTTTTTCAAATCCAATGTATTTTCCAAGTAGATTCCATGTCACAAAACGTTGACAAATTACGTTGAAACAACGATGATTCAACCAGTTTGTGCCCAGTGGGTAGTATTCAGAGCCAGGTAACCAACCAGCACATCACCCTGGCCCAGCTTTGAACACTGAATAGAGTGGTATTCAGTACGTCACAAGAGTCTGAGGAACAGGAGTCTGGACATTTTAACTCCTTTAACTAACAGTCCCCTGGCTCACCCTGACTCACCTTCCCTCACCCGCCTCCCTATACTTCTCTACCCCTTCAGTCTCCACTCAGATTCTTGTGCCAGCTGCCATCGTTCACCACAGTCAGCTAGCATTTATGTGAAAACCTATCTGCTTATTACTGTCAAACATGGATGGCTGTAATGCACCCTCCCTTCTCTCTCTCTCTCGCTTTCTCCTCTCTCTCTCTCTCCCCCTCGCTCTCTCTCATCTGTCCTCCAGATCTTGGCACAGTGAAGATTAATTAGATACCCAGAGTTGGATCCTACTCTGACTGCACTGACCACAGGTTATTCCAGACAACCAGCCCTGAATGCTGTAACATTTGCATGATGAGAGGCAAAACATGGCTTCTGTCTGTCTTGCACAGTCAGTTCTGTAAAAGTCTTCCTCATATGATAGTAAGACACTATATTACTAAGTTACTCTATATAATGTAAAGACCTGTAATACCATGAGACCTAGTGAAAGCACTATGGTGTATTAAAGCAATCCATTATGATGGTTTCTATGTGTTTCTCCCTTGGGATTAAAACTCCACATCCTGCATCCTACAGATAAACAAACACAAGTTCTAATATCTAAATGAGTGCATGTGTACGTGTGTGTTTGCCGAAGGCACAAGGGCCTCTGTGTACAGTAGTGTCTCTCGATTTTTGTCATGTAACTGGTGTGACTAAGATACTTTGTGTGCCACTTGTCTAAAAATACACCAAGTTTAACAACAATTGTGGCATAGAACTGAAAGAGTAAAATGACAGACTAATTTGAATTCCCCTCCAACATACTGTGAGAGCTTACGGGAAAGCAAAACTAATTGAGATTCTTCTAAACTTAGAAAAGTGCTTTTCAATTGACTGTACTGCACATTTTGAGAGCTTGGGGATTGTGTGAGGGTTGCGGTTTAGAGCGAGGCCCATCTCTGTGTTTTCGTTCCACTGAAGTACAGAATAATAACATGTTCAAAGAGAGAACTGTTTCAGGAGTTTATGACATTGTGTAAATAAATGAGAGTATTTTTATGGGTTCACTTTACAACATGAATACAAGCATTAAAAAGAGAGAGCGAGAGTGTTGCCACAGACTGGTCTCCGCTGAGCACATGGAAAGAAAGAACAATAGGATCACCCCTTCCTTCATCCCTCCATCCATCCATCTCACCCTCCATCCATCCATCACATCCACCCTCCATCCCTCCATCCCACCCTCCATCCCTCCATCCCACCTTCCATCCATCCATCACATCCACCCTCCATCCCTCCATCCATCCCACCCTCCATCAATCCATCCCACCCATCCTCCATCCATCCATCCCTCCATCCCGTCCCTCCATCCCACCCACCCTCCATCCCATCCCTCCATCCCACCCTGCGTCCATCCCCCATCCCACCCTCCATCCATCCCCCCCACCCTCCATCCCTCCATCCCACCCTCCATCCATCCATCCCACCCTCAATCCCATCCCTATATCCCACCCTCCATCCATCCATCCATCCCTCCATCCATCCCACCCTCCGTCCATCCATCCATCCATCCATCCATCCATCCATCCATCCATCCATCCCTCCATCCCATCCTCCATCCATCCATCCATCCCACCCTCCATCCCTCCATCCCACCCTCCATCCATCCATCCCACCCTCAATCCCATCCCTATATCCCACCCTCCATCCATCCATCCATCCATCCATCCATCCCTCCATCCATCCCACCCTCCGTCCATCCCATCCCTCCCTCCCTCCAGCCAGCCAGCCAGCTGGCCCGCCCGAAAGCCCGCCTGCCCTCCCTCCCTCCCACCCTCCCTCCATCCATCCCTCTAGCCCTCCATCTATCCCTCCATCCATCCCTCCATCCCACCCTCCACCCATCCCACCCTCCACCCTCATCTATCCCTCCATCTCTCCATCCATCCTTGGAATATGTAATAATGAGTATCTGGTGTCCCTCTTTCCTGTTTATAATTCTCCCCTTTCCCTTCCGTGGTTGTGTTTGTTTTCTCAGGCGCCCCAGAATGTGTTCTAGCCCTCTTTTCCCCACACATCCAGACAACTCTAATCCCTGAGCCTTACCTCACTCGACTCTGATGGTGAAATGACTCTGGAGAAACATATCACCACCACAAGAACCACACCCACACCCACAAAGAGAGACAACCCATTGCAAAACACAATAGGCCACCAATGGGATGAAGATGTAAGGCTTGGGTGTAGTGGGTGAGGAGTCAGGCGCAGGAAGCAGAGAATACAGGGTAGTGTTTTTAATGAACACAACGCCGAAACAAGCCACCCCAACAGCGATCCAGAGCGCACACAAAACCAAAGTGCCCCAAACACAGGGGACAGAAAATAGTTGCCGCAAAACACGCACTAGCACCTTAAACACAATGAGCGTGTACATAAGCAACACACAGATCAATAATCCCGCACACAGAGCAGGCGGGCCTACTGGCTAAAATAGCCCAGCTAATCAGCCCAATACAAAAACAGGTGCAAACAATAAACAGAAAGGGGGAAAAAAGGGAATCAGTGGCAGCTAGTAGGCCGGTGACGACGACCGCCGAGCGCCAGCCGAGCAGGAGGGGGAGCTACCTTCGGTAGGAGTCGTGACAGAAGAGTACAGATTGTTTCAAATTGCGTTTTTGGCACCCACACCTCCTGGAAAGCAAACCCAACACTGGCATGCATTGAAAACCCAATGCTGGGAGAACAAAATACCCTGCCTATGGGTTGAACACTGCAATTAACTGTAATTGATTCAACTGTACCTCACCTCAGAAAGAGTAGCTGCTGCTTTTGCAACAGCTAATGGGGATCCTAATAAAATAACAAAAATAACCCAGGTCACTTCCAAGCATTGTACTAAAGACATTTCAGAGTAATAACACTAATGCACTTGCTTTAACAGAACATGGACAGGACTACCATTGCATGGTGTGCTGTTATAGTGCTGTTATATAAGCAGGACATGTGGTGCAGGGATGGATGAGGGACTGAGCCCTGTGTGTTTGGAAGAGAAGCAGCCAGTCACTCCATCATGGTCATACCTCTCTGTCAGCCACTTAGCTGGAGGTTATTTCCTCTCGTGCCAGCAGCTGCGTCTGGGTATCCGTTCCCAATTGGTTGCCACCTTCTCTCTGGGGGGCACCTACAGGGGGATGGGGGGCCGCTGGATGGAGAGTTGGGTTGCCTCGGCTCATGTGTTATGCCTGGAAAGAAAGTGTCATTATTAAATAGCTTCATGCCTCTCTCTAATGAACGGTGAGAGGTCAAAGCAGCTCTGGCCCTCATTTCAGGCCATGATTCTCTCTTTCCACTCCCCTTTCTCCTTTCTTATGCTTTTTATTTTACTTTCCTATCTGTTCTTCTCTCTCTTCTCTTCTACCTCTCTGATCAGAGGGGCAGCATGGGGATCCATCACCAGAGGTCAGGGGAACGAGTGTTTCCACTCACAGACACCATCACTATTCTAGCCCTTGTACCCCTGTAGCTCTATACTCTGTCTCTATCTACCCAACACCTACTCTTCTATCCCCCTCTAAACCCCATTGGCCCATACCCTTTCTCAACACCCTCTACACCCCTATAATTGTTCCCCTCTTCAGCCCTCGCTCAACTACTCCCCTCTCTCTACACTGCCCTACACTCTAGCCCTCCACACATACCCCCCACCCTAACTCTATTACCCTAAATATATAGCCAGCCTTTCTCCTTGGCTCCCTCCCTCAGGGACTGTTAGGAGAAGCACCTCTGGCTCGTACGGCACTAATGGACACACCGACCGTCAGACCGACCGATCTGTCCCGAGACCAGCCAGCCAGCCAGATCAGCCAGACCAGCCAGCCAGCCAGCGAGCCTAGAGAGACTCCCAGTGACCCCAGAGTCTGTGGCTTTAAGTATGCCTTGTAAATCTAAGTGGACAATGTGGTGCCTCTCAGTCTGTGCTATCCACTACCCAACCATGGCGGCCAAGACCACTTTCCTCTACTGCTCTCTCGCTCTGGAACAGACCATAACCATGTTATTGGGAATTGGACTGGGCTGGGAGGGAAGATAAAAACAGACAGACCCAGAACGCTACTGCTCTTCCTTGGTCTGTCTGTCACACAACAACAGGAAGTGAATGTCTGTGGGGAAAGAGGTAAAGAGCATCTAGGTCTAAGGCGACCTCTATGCTTTCCCAACCATGACTTATTGTTGACATTTGTAAGTACTGAAAATGCACAATCTACTAAGAGCGTGATTCAGCAGAGATCCCAAAATGACATAGCAGGGGTATCTCCAATTATGCTGTATCATAACTCTTCTTCAGTATTCCAGTCTGTCACGGCTGTCTAGGACCAGTGGAGATGTGGAATCAGGAGCAGGAGGCAGATGGCCGGAGCAACAGTGTTTTAATAATAAATGCCAACGCAATAGCCGTAGGGCACAGGGCGCGTGACAAAGTCCGCCAGGGAAAAACACATTCCCAAAATGTAAATGCTCCAGAAAAGCGCACGGGGCGCAGCCCGGCAATACAATAGACAATATCCAGCAAAAAAAACAGCTATACTCGCAACTGTCTAGAGTAGACAATAAACAATCCCGCACGAGAACCCCAACTGAAAATACACACTAAATAACCCCCCACTAATGACAGACACAAAACAGGTGCGGGATAGACAGACAAAACCAAAAGACACAGAAACAACGATCGGTGGCAGCTAATAGGCCGGCGACGACGACCGCCGAGCGCCGCCCGACCGAGGAGGGGCGCCACCTTCGTTAGATACTGTGACACTGTCAGCTGATACGGCCTCAATTCAGACAGAAAAATGTGTGTAACACTAACAATCACAAATAAAAAAACAAAGGGGGGGGGTTCACACTCCCATGCTCTAAGTACATTTTTAGAGGGCATTCTCTTGAGTATGTTCTAAATAGGACGAGAGTGAGGAGAACGCATACATTTTACATTTGAGAAGCACTGCGCAGTGTGCACTTCTGTGCTACTGTATTACCTTTGACCTTTTACACTAAATTGCGTCACCAACATGCTGGCTTTTCATTTATGCTGGACTTTCCAGGATCACGACTACCCTCTGTAACTAATGTTAGCTATATGTCAAACATTTGTAGATCTGAGCATCTGATTTTGCTTAATATTACATTTTTGTCAGTAAAGCAATTGAGACTGATAATCCGTTTATGTTTAGTTTTATTTAGCTACATAGAAATTTGGTTAACGAAAGTAGCTAACGTTAGCTAGCTAAGCTGGCACACCTGTATTTGGGGAGTTTCAGCTATTCTTCTCTGCAGATCCTTTCAAGCTCTGTCAGTCTGGATGGGGAGCGTTGCTGCACAGCTATCTGCAGGTCTCTCCAGAGATGTTAGATCGGGTTCAAGTCCGGGCTCTGACTGGGCCACTCGAGGACATTCAGAGACTTGTCCCGAAGCCACTCCTGCGTTGTCTTGGCTGTGTGCTTAGGGTCGTTGTCCTGTTGGAAGGTGAAACTTCGCCCCAGTCTGAGCGCTCTGGAGCAGGTTTTAATCAAGGATCTTTCTGTACTTTGCTCCGTTCATCTTTGCCTCGATCCTGACTAGTCTCCCAGTCCCTGCCACTGAAAAACATCCGCACAGCATGATGCTGCCACCACCATGCTTCACCATAGGGATGGTGCCAGTTTTCCTCCAGACATGACGCTTGGCATACCGGCCAGAGAATCTTGTTTCTCATGGCCTGTGAGCCTTTTGGCAAACTCCAAGTGGGCTGTCATGTGCCTTTTACTGAGGAGTGGCTTCCATCTGGCCACTCTACCATAAAGGCCTGATTGGTGGAGTGCCTCAGAGATTATCCTTCTGGAAGGTTCTCCCATCTCCACAAGGGAACTCTGGAGCTTTTTGACCATCGGGTTCTTGGTCACCTCCCTGACCAAGGCCCTTCTCTCCTGACTGCTCAATTTGGCCAGGCGGCCAGCTCTAGTGAAGAGTCTTGGTGTTTCCAAACTTCTTCCATTTAAGAATGATGGAGGCCACTGTATTCTTAGGGACATTCAATGCTGCTGAAATGTTTTGGTACCCTTCCCCAGATCTGTGCCTCGACACTATCCTGTCTCGGAGCTCTACGGACAATTCCTTTGACCTCATGGCTTGATTTTTGCTCTGACATGCACTGTCAACTGGGGGACCTTATATAGACAGGTGTGTGCCTATCCAAATCATGTCCAATCAATTGAATTTACCACAGGTGGACTCCAATCAAGCTGTAAAAGTATCTCAAGGATGATCAATGAAAACAGGATGCACCTGAGCTCAATTTTGAGTGTCATAGAAAAGGGTCTGAATACTTATGTAAATAAGGTATTTCTGTTTTTTCTTTTTAATACATTTGCAAAAAATCCTTAAAAGCTGTTTTCACTTTGTCATTATGGGGTATTGAATGTAGATTGCTGAGAAAATTGTTTTATTTAATACATTTTAGAATAAGGCTAAAACGTAACAAAATGTGGAAAAAGTCAAGGAGTCTGCATACTTTCCGAAGGCACTGTATGTTCCGCCTGAGTGAGTCTGATGCTGGGTAGATGTAGAACATAGAATATAGAAACTGCAGTTAGTATGATATGTTATGTTTCGTATGGTATGTATTAATTTGTGTATGTCCATTATCCATTTTGTATGATATGTTATGAATTACAATTTGTAAGATTTGTTAAGAATTGCAATTCGTACAATATGTAATGAATTGCAATTCGTACAATATATTATGAATTTTCAAAACGTATGAAATTTTACAAATTCCCGTTTGTTGTAGTTAGCGTTAGCTAGGCGGTTAAGTGGCTAAAGTTAGCATTAGCTAAGTGGCTAACGTTAGCTAGGATAGGGGTTAGGGATGGTGGGTTAAGGTTAGTGTTAGTGTTAGGGTTAAGGTTAGGGGAAGGGTTAGCTAACATGTAGTCACAAAGTAGCTAAAAAGTAGTGAGTACAGTGAGGGAAAAAAGTATTTGATCCCCTGCTGATTTTGTACGTTTTCCCACTGACAAAGAAATGATCAGTCTATAATTTTAATGGTAGGTTTATTTGAACAGTGAGAGACAGAATAACAACTAAAAAATCCAGAAAAAACGCATGTCAAAAATGTTAGAAATTGATTTGCATTTTAATGAGGGAAATAAGTATTTGACCCCTCTGCAAAACATGACTTAGTACTTGGTGACAAAACCCTTGTTGGCAATCACAGAGGTCAGATGTTTCTTGTAGTTGGCCACCAGGTTTGCACACATCTCAGGAGGGATTTTGTCCCACTCCTCTTTGCAGATCTTCTCCAAGTCATATAGGTTTTGAGGCTGACGTTTGGCAACTCGAACCTTCAGCTCCCTCCACAGATTTTCTATGGGATTAAGGTCTGGAGACTGGCTAGGCCACTCCAGGACCTTAATGTGCTTCTTCTTGAGCCACTCCTTTGTTGCCTTGGCCGTGTGTTTTGGGTCATTGTCATGCTGGAATACCCCATCCACGACCCATTTTCAATGCCCTGGCTGAGGGAAGGAGGTTCTCACCCAAGATTTGACGGTACATGGCCCCGTCCATCGTCCCTTTGATGCGGTGAAGTTGTCCTGTCCCCTTAGCAGAAAAACACCCCCAAACACCCCCAAAGCATAATGTTTCCACCTCCATGTTGTAATTTGGAGCGAGCAGTCGCACTTAGCTTCGCTCCACAGGTAATATTTCACTTCATTACATTACAACGGTTTGATTTGTTTGATCTGAGCAATTTTTCTTAGCTAGCTACATAGCCGTCTTTGTATCAAAGATAATTGTGTAGTTTAGAGTAATTAGAGTAATTATCGAGGTTAGCTAGCCAGCTATTTTCGTCCTCCTAACGTAGTCAACACTGCTAGCTAGCCAACTAGCCAACTTCTACCGACTAGCAGCACTGTAGAAACTATTACATTACAACGGAACGACTTGATTAGTTTAGTGTTAGTTAGCTAGCTACATAGTTGTCTTTGCTGTCTTTGTATCTAAGATAATTGTGTAGTTTAGAGTAATTATCGAGGTTAGCTAGCCAGCCGCGACGCGACGCCGTTGTCCAGACTCCAGACTTAGTCAACACACCTAGTCATCATCAAACCCACTGCTAGCTAGCCAACCATTACCGACTAGCAGCGCTGTAGATACTAATACATTACAACGGAACGATTTGACTAGTGCAGTGTTAGCTAGCTAGCTACATAGTTGTCTTTGTCATAGCTTGATAATTGTGTAGTTTAGTAATTATCGAGGTTAGCTAGCCAGCTATTTTCATCCCCCGCGACGCCATTTTTCCAAACCTAGCCAACTATTACCGACGAGCAGCATTGTAGAAACTAAATACATTACAAAGGAACGTCTTGATTAGTGTTATGTTAGCTAGCTACATAGTTGCTTTTGTATCATGACAAGGTGTAGTACTGAAACTATCGAGGTTACCTAGCCAGCTACACGTTCAAACAAAGTCAACAACGCAGCCACTGCTAGCTAGTCTACTCCACCAGCCAGCAATACTGTATCATTTTCGTCATTTTAGTCAATAAGATTTTGCAACTTAAGCTTAACTTTCTGAACATTCGAGACGTGTAGTCCACTTGTCATTCCAATCTCCTTTGCATTAGCGTAGCCTCTTCTGTAGCTTGTCAACTATGTGTCTGTCTATCCCTGTTCTCTCCCCTCTGCACAGGCCATACAAACGCTTCACACCGCGTGGCCGCTGCCACTCAAACCTGGTGGTCCCAGTGCGCACAACCCACGTGGAGTTCCAGGTCTCCGGCAGCCTCTGGAACTGCCGGTCTGCGGCCAACAAGGCTGAGTTCATCTCAGCCTATGCTACCCTCCAGTCCCTAGACTTCCTGGCGCTGACGGAAACATGGATTACCACAGATAACACTGCTACTCCTACTGCTCTCTCCTCGTCTGCCCACGTGTTCTCGCATACCCCTAGAGCATCGAGCCAGTGGGGTGGTGGCACTGGAATCCTCATCTCTCCCAAGTGGACATTCTCTCTTTCTCCCCTGACCCATCTGTCTATCTCCTCATTTGAATTCCATGCTGTCACAGTTACCAGCCCTTTCAAGCTTAACATCCTTATCATTTATCGCCCTCCAGGTTAACCTTGGAGAGTTCATCAATGAGCTTGACGCCTTGATAAGTTCCTTTCCTGAGGATGGCTCACCTCTCACAGTTCTGGGTGACTTTAACCTCCCCACGTCTACCTTTGACTCATTCCTCTCTGCCTCCTTCTTTCCACTCCTCTCCTCTTTTGACCTCACCCTCTCACCTTCCCCCCTACTCACAAGGCAGGCAATACGCTTGACCTCATCTTTACTAGATGCTGTTCTTCCACTAATCTCATTGCAACTCCCCTCCAAGTCTCCGACCACTACCTTGTATCCTTTTCCCTCTCGCTCTCATCCAACACTTCTCACTCTGCCCCTACTCGGATGGTATTGCGCCGTCCCAACCTTCGTTCTCTCTCTCCCGCTACTCTCTCCTCTTCCATCCTATCATCTCTTCCCTCTGCTCAAACCTTCTCCAACCTATCTCCTGATTCTGCCTCCTCAACCCTCCTCTCCTCCCTTTCTGCATCCTTTGATTTTCTTTGTCCCCTATCCTCCAGGCCGGCTCGGTCCTCCCCTCCTGCTCCGTGGCTCGACGACTCACTGCGAGCTCACAGAACAGGGCTCCGGGCAGCCGAGCGGAAATGGAGGAAAACTCGCCTCCCTGCGGACCTGGCATCCTTTCACTCCCTCCTCTCTACATTTTCCTCTTCTGTCTCTGCTGCTAAAGCCACTTTCTACCACTCTAAATCCCAAGCATCTGCCTCTAACCCTAGGAAGCTCGTTGCTACCTTCTCCTCCCTCCTGAATCCTCCTCCCCCTCCCCCCCTCCTCCCTCTCTGCGGATGACTTCGTCAACCATTTTGAAAAGAAGGTTGACGACATCCGATCCTCGTTTGCTAAGTCAAACGACACCGCTGGTCCTGCTCACACTGCCCTACCCTGTGCTTTGACCTCTTTCTCCCCTCTCTCTCCAGATGAAATCTCGCGTCTTGTGACGGCCGGCCGCCCAACAACCTGCCCACTTGACCCTATCCCCTCCTCTCTTCTCCAGACCATTTCCGGAGACCTTCTCCCCCTACCTCACCTCGCTCATCAACTCATCCTTGACCGCTGGCTATGTCCCTTCCGTATTCAAGAGAGCGAGAGTTGCACCCCTTCTGAAAAAACCTACACTCGATCCCTCCGATGTCAACAACTACAGACCAGTATCCCTTCTTTCTTTTCTCTCCAAAACTCTTGAACGTGCCGTCCTTGGCCAGCTCTCCTGCTATCTCTCTCAGAATGACGTTCTTGATCCTAATCAGTCAGGTTTCAAGACTGGGCATTCAACTGAGACTGCTCTTCTCTGTGTCACAGAGGCTCTCCGCACTGCTAAAGCTAACTCTCTCTCCTCTGCTCTCATCCTTCTAGACCTATCTGCTGCCTTTGATACTGTGAACCATCAGATCCTCCTCTCCACCCTCTCCGAGCTGGGCATCTCCGGCGCGGCCCACGCTTGGATTGCGTCCTACCTGACAGGTCGCTCCTACCAGGTGGCGTGGCGAGAATCTGTCTCCGCACCACGTGCTCTCACCACTGGTGTCCCCCAGGGCTCTGTTCTAGGCCCTCTCCTATTCTCGCTATACACCAAGTCACTTGGCTCTGTCATATCCTCACATGGTCTTTCCTATCATTGCTATGCAGACGACACACAATTAATCCTCTCTCTTTCCCCCTTCTGATAACCAGGTGGCGAATCACATCTCTGCATGTCTGGCAGACATATCAGTGTGGATGACGGATCACCACCTCAAGCTGAACCTCGGCAAGACGGAGCTGCTCTTCCTCCCGGGGTAGGACTGCCCGTTCCATGATCTCGCCATCACGGTTGACAACTCCCTTGTGTCCTCCTCCCAGAGTGCTTGGCGTGACCCTGGACAACACCCTGTCGTTCTCCACTAACATCAAGGCGGTGACCCGATCCTGTAGGTTCATGCTCTACAACATTCGCAGAGTACGACCCTGCCTCACACAGGAAGCGGCGCAGGTCCTAATCCAGGCACTTGTCATCTCCCGTCTGGATTTCTGCAACTCGCTGTTGGCTGGGCTCCCTGCCTGTGCCATTAAACCCCTACAACTCATCCAGAACGCCGCAGCCCGTCTGGTGTTCAACCTTCCCAAGTTCTCTCACGTCACCCCGCTCCTCCGCTCTCTCCACTGGCTTCCAGTTGAAGCTCGCATCCGCTACAAGACCATGGTGCTTGCCTACGGAGCTGTGAGGGGAACGGCACCTCCGTACCTTCAGGCTCTGATCAGGCCCTACACCCAAACGAGGGCACTGCGTTCATCCACCTCTGGCCTGCTCGCCTCCCTACCTCTGAGGAAGCACAGTTCCCGCTCAGCCCAGTCAAAACTGTTCGCTGCTCTGGCACCCCAATGGTGGAACAAGCTCCCTCACGACGCCAGGACAGCGGAGTCAATCACCACCTTCCGGAGACACCTGAAACCCCACCTCTTTAAGGAATACCTGGGATAGGATGAAGTAATCCTTCTAACCCCCCCCCGCCTTAAAAGATTTAGATGCACTATTGTAAAGTGGTTGTTCCACTGGATATCATAAGGTGAATGCACCAATTTGTAAGTCGCTCTGGATAAGAGCGTCTGCTAAATGACTTAAATGTAATGTAATGTAATGACAGTGGGGATGGTGTTCTTGGGGTCATAGGCAGCATTCCTCCTCCTCCAAACACGGCGAGTTGAGTTGATGCCAAAAAGCTAAATTTTGGTCTCATCTGATCACAACACTTTCACCCAGTTGTCCTCTGAATCATTCAGATGTTCATTGGCAAACTTCAGATGGGCATGTATATGTGCTTTCTTGAGCAGGGGGACCTTGCGGGTGCTGCAGGATTTCAGTCCTTCACGGCGTAGTGTGTTACCAATTGTTTTCTTGGTGACTATGGTCCCATCTGCATTGAGATCATTGACAAGATCCTCCCGTGTAGTTCTGGGTTGATTCCTCACCGTTCTCATGATCATTGCAACTCCACGAGGTGAGATCTTGCATGGAGCCCCAGGCCGAGGGAGATTGACAGTTATTTTGTGTTTTTTCCATTTGCGAATTATCGCACCAACTGTTGTCACCTTCTCACCAAGGTGCTTGGTGATGGTCTTGTAGCCCATTCCAGCCTTGTGTAGGTCTACAATCTTGTCCCTGACATCCTTGGAGAGCTCTTTGGTCTTGGCCATGGTGGAGAGTTTTGAATCTGATTGATTGATTGCTTCTGTGGACAGGTGTCTTTTATACAGGTAACAAGTTGGGATTAGGAGCACTCCCTTTAAGAGTGTGCTCCTAATCTCAGCTCGTTACCTGTATAAAATACACCTGGGAGCCAGAAATCTTTCTGATTGAGAGGGGGTCAAATACTTATTTCCCTCATTAAAATGCAAATCATTTTATAACATTTTTGACATGCGTTTTTCTGGATTTTTTTGTTGTTATTCTGTCTCTCACTGTTCAAATAAACCTACTATTAAAATTATAGACTGATCATTTCTTTGTCAGTGGGCAAACGTACAAAATCAGCAGGGGATCAAATGCTTTTTTCCCTCACTGTAGTTGCAAAATTGCTAATTAGCAAAAATGATCCATGATGAGATTCTTGATGACATTCGAACACGCAACCTTTGGGTTGCTAGACGTCCCCGGTTTACCTCCACCCATCCACCCCGACCAATCACCCTACTTTAGTTTTTGCCTTATGTAACCTTCTGTTTTATGTAAGCATACCAAACATAACATATCATCCTAGTTTGATTGTCCCTAATTTATGTTTAATATGTTATGTATAGTCGATGAGACCAGGCGACCACAAGTCAGAGACCGCTATGATGACACCAAATGCATTTGATGGATTGCAGGAAAAGAGCAGGAATAGGCTTTTGTAGGCTACAGTCCAAGCTATGTCTTCCAATGGTGCGACAGCTGTCGGCATCCAAAGATTATCCAACTTGAATAAAGGCTTTGAGGTAAGAACAACAGCAGTGGCATAGTCTACAGGCAATAGCGCATTGATGTGAATCACACTCTGTTTGTGTATATATGAATTGCAAATCAGCCTTTAACTAGTTAAATCATGTTTCTAGTCTATTGCATAGTTACATTGGGTAGTCATTGATGTCCCAGGACCAGGATTGGTAAACACTGTTGAAGTGAATGATTGTAATACATACATGTAGACACAGCATCATTCAAACACTGGAGTTTGATACTCCTGGTACTGGATATGACTGAAAAATAATGTCTTACAGACATTCATACCTGAACCGCACCTTTATTTGCCAAGATAGAGTACATGATCCGTGAATATATTCAATGTACAGGCTACAATGTGGGGATCTTATGCTTGGTAATAACTACGTGTATATACGACTTGCAGCCTTGGCACAAAGTTATATTATATTCTACTCAATCCATAGGCTTCATTAATGTCATTTAGACTGTTTTGAAGTTGATAGCTGAGGTTCATAGCTAGGTTCTGAACTAATATTTATACCAAACGTTTTAGGGTCCATACACAGATCAGCTACATCGCAAGCTACACATCCACAGGCATACAAGCAAGAAAATAGTTAGCTACGTTACTTCAGCTGCCTTGTATGGCAAATATCAGTTAGGCAAGCTTACAAAATTGTACATTCAATTTGCAGGAAATGCTTTAGCTAGCTTGATTCTTTACATCCACTCTTTCACAAGACAACAGCCTAGTTTACTGGTTGTTTCAGGACTCCCTAAAACATTAAACAACCAGAATTACAATTTCATACTCATGTCACAACGCCCATAAATTTCAGTCCTCGGGGCCTGATTGTTGTCACACTTTTCCCCCATGCCTAGCAAACACACCTGATTTAAACCAATTGCATCTTTAACTGAAGCTCATGTTTAGTTGATTATTGGAGTCAGGTGTGTGAGCTGGGGCTGGGGCAAAAGTGTGACACTAATCAGGCCCCCGAGGACTGGAGTTTCCTACACGATACTTGCTTGTTTTGTCACATAAACTGAAATTAGACAAACTATTACAATTTTAGCAACGAGGAAATGGCGGAGCGATTTCTGCATAGTGCATCTTTAAGTGGTTGTGTCCATACTTTCTGTCCATACTTTTCGTTGATGCATGTTTCGAAATGTGTATAAGCGGAGTACACATCCGAGAAGTGACCTTCGTGTTCTGTTTCGCATACTTTGATCTGGACTCTGATCTGGATACTCTGACTGACGCATGCTCCATTTTGTGTGCTCTGAGCACTGTAGTATGCCTATTGAGAAACACCCAGGGTCAACTTCTGGACTCACTGCTGATCAGAGCATTAGGCAGCAGTGAAGTGTTATCATCACCCGTCTCTGTGCCTCTCTCGTCCATGTGGAGAGCAGAGAGCGAGAAGAGGAACAAAAAGCACATTGATGGGAGCGCCAGCAGAGCGGAATGGAACGGAGGAAGAGACGGATAACTCCTGCCGTCGCAGCCACTGGGAGGGAAGTGCCAAGAGGAAGTGGAATTCAATCAAGCGATTTCAAGGTCAGTTTGAGTTGAAAGGAGCTTCCACCTGGTCCTTTCTCCTAGCAATGGAGGCATGCTAACCCACAGAGAGCATACTAGGAAGGGCTGGACTCATTCAGGTGCAGACTTGCGAAGTCCTTGTGTTTACTATCCCCAAAACAATCCCAGCCCACCCTCTCATTCATTCAAAGACCAATCCCCTGCTTATAGATGACTTCTATACAATTACAATTATCAGATCCATTCATTCATTTAAACCTCCATCCCGATACGTTTTCATCTGTCTTATCTACTGTTTACAGCCCCCATAAAATCTCACTCCTAATTCACACTCACTCCCACACCTCTCCCCCTTATTCACTCACACCCCTAACCCCCCTACATAGACCCCTCACTCCCCGCGTTCTATCCCTCACCATAAGCACCACTTGTTATGCCCACCCCTACCCTTATAAACCCAACCCACACATACACATACACGCACACACACCCCCCAAACACTCCCACATATCAACCACATTCACTTAGACCCACCCATCCCCTTACATCCATGGCCCCATACACTCAAACACTTTTCAGCACATTCATTCACACCTTTCAGTCAATATTTCACCCAGGCCATCCTGGGGGATTACAAATAAACATCACTTCACATCCATTACCAGCCCAAACCAACCTAGCAAGCTGTCTCACTAACCCCCAGTCTCCCTCCTCTCCTCTCTCTCCTCTACAACCCACAGTCCCTGTCCTGTCTCTCCCTCCTCTCCTCTCTCTCCTCTACAACCCACAGTCCCTGTCCTGTCTCTCCCTCCTCTCACCACACTTCATTTGTTTCAGATCTGTCACCTAGCCCTTGTCACATGATCCGGGTGGATTGACTGGAGCAATCTGATTTGCCATTTAAAACAGGGAGGCCTCTCCTCTGCCATCACCCCAACCACAAACCCTGGACAGGTTTACTCCCAGACACATGTGTTGCTTACCCCGGATATGTGCCCTGAGTTAGTGGCTCCAAACCAAACACACTGTTGGCTGCCTCAACAAACCAGCCCCACTTCCTCCTCTCGACCAGAACCAGTAGTCATTTCACAGATAATTAATGTACATAATGACTCTTAATTTGAGGAAAAGGGGTGCATTGAGCATGCACATAAACACACATATACACACATTGGGGACACACGCACAGGCCCACATACACACACGTACAGGCCCACATACACACACGTACAGGCCCACATTAACACACGTACAGGCTCACATACACACACGTACAGGCCCACCTACACACACGTACAGGCCCACCTACACACACGTACAGGCCCACCTACACACACGTACAGGCCCACCTACACACACGTACAGGCCCACATACACACACGTACAGGCCCACATACACACACGTACAGGCCCACCTACACACACGTACAGGCCCACATACACACACGTACAGGCCCACATACACACACGTACAGGCCCACCTACACACACGTACAGGCCCACATACACACACGTACAGGCCCACCTACACACACGTACAGGCTCACATACACACACGTACAGGCCCACATACACACACGTACAGGCCCACATACACACACGTACAGGCCCACATACACACACGTACAGGCCCACATACACACACGTACAGGCTCACATACACACACGTACAGGCTCACATACACACACGTACAGGCTCACATACACACACGTACAGGCCCACATACAAACACGTACAGGCCCACATACACACACGTACAGGCCCACATACACACACATACAGGCCCACATACAGGCCCACATACACACACGTACAGGTTCACATACACACACACACAGGCCCACATACACACACTCATAGGCCCACATACACCCAATCATAAGCCCACATACACACACTCATAGGCCCACAAACACACACTCATAGGCCCACAAACACACACTCATAGGCCCACATACACCCAATCATAAGCCCACATACACACACTCATAGGCCCACATACACCCAATCATAAGCCCACATACACACACTCATAGGCCCACATACACCCAATCATAAGCCCACATACACACACTCATAGGCCCACAAACACACACTCATAGGCCCACATACACACACTCATAGGCCCACATACACCCAATCATAAGCCCACATACACACACTCATAGGCCCACATACACACACTCATAGGCCCACATACTCACAGGCCCACACACACAGTCAGGCACGTTACGCACATATGCAGGCATGCACACAGTCGCAGACTCTCTGACTCCCCCTGGCTATCTCAGGGTTACCGCGACTGACTGGAACTGCGTCACAGCACAGAGAGAAGTCTGGAACCACTTATGTCGACACGCATCCGTAAACCAACACAGGAAGACGTGTGGCACCCAGAACTACATGGTTCGCAGCTCAGGAAAGACTGCAAACTATTTCCATACAATGTGCTGCTCAGAGTGGGCAATTTCCAAACCCACAATTAGATAGATAGAGGGCAAATGTTAAAACTATCCCTTTAATGAATTATTGGAGTTTAACATTGGTGTGTGTATTTAACAGTACTGCCTGTGCGTCAGTTTCACTTGTAAACAGGGTGTTGACTAGGAGCCCTCAAAACACAGCGTGTATTTATTCCACAAAATAGGCAGTTTAGACAGAGGGTGGAGATTGTGTGTGTGTGTGTGTGTGTGTGTGTGTGTGTGTGTGTGTGTGTGTGTGTGTGTGTGTGTGTGTGTGTGTGTGTGTGTGTGTGTGTGTGTGTGTGTGTGAGGTGGAGTGGAGTGGTAGATAGAGGGGGTCATCCTTTTTGACATGAGTGAAAAGTCCTGCATCCGGCACCCTGCATACTCCCAGAGGGCCTGTTGTCCAGCCTGCAGCTGTGGGCCTGTCCAGTCTGTCGACAGCACATCACACACACATCACACACACTTTCACTTACTTACAGTGAGTCAGTCAGGCCACAAGGAGCAGAGGACGGTAAACACACTGGTACACACAGAAGGAGGAATGCCCCCCCCCCCCCCTCGGCCCCCGGCCCAGCCCACTCTGACTCCTGACCCTTGACCTTTAGGGTTTCCCAGGAGAGCTCACCTGGATGCCCTGACCACCTGTCCGTCATTATGGCCTGTCCACAGCACTCTGATAAAACACACACAAACTCACAGACACACAGAGGCACGAAGAGACAAACACAATGCACAAAACAAACACACACAGATATGAAACAGACGATAATGCACACACACACACACACACACACACACACACACACACACACACAGTCCGGCTCCTTGGTCTCTGTCCTGTCTGACAGGTGAGTGAGCTGTGTCACCTCAGGGCAGGTAGGATTACAGAGGTCAGTCGTTACATGACCTCGTCTCCTCGTCTCCCTGGACAACCATACATCTAATTACACCACTTTACCTCCACTGTGGCCTCAACATACATACACCTGTCATTACACACACATTCACTTGCCCTTTTTTGGTGTCTGTCTCTAACCCTGGGTCTGGCTATGGGTCTAGGTTTTATGTGGTTGTAAGAGTTTGTGTATGTGTATGTGTATGTGTGCACTCGCATACGTGTGTGTGTGTGTGTTTGTCAAAGCTGGGGGGGGGGTGCTCTAAATGAAGGCATATTGTGTTAGTCAGTCAGGGCCAGGCAGTGGAGCTGCTGCCATAAACCAGCGACAATATAGCAACGCCTAATTGTTGAGTTTAACGCTTAGCGATTACAAGAGCTCATAAAATGTCCCCCCTGAGAGAGACGACCACACAGAGCGCCTGTGCCAATCAGCAGACAGACTGTAGCCCATTTTACACCGTTTTCATTTTACAAGGCAGGGGGTGGAGAAGTCTCCACTCATTTAGCTAAGGAGACCAATAAACACTCAGCGTTTGCGTTAATTAACCATTTACATTAGGGTGACGAATCAGCACTCTGCACAGGGTAAACTTTGGCACCTTTCTCTGATGAAGAACATGCACTACTGTGCTAGTGCTGAACCAGGGATGTCAGGCTAGAAGTACTCTTTCAGGTTTGTTGTATGTTGGTAGCCATCTTGGTAAAATAAAATACATTGTGGAGAATTCAAGAATACCGGTGTGCAGGAGTTTGTTTTTTAAATATTGAGTTTCCTCCTGGGGTTGGTGAACAACTGTCTTTTCAACAGCTATCTTGAGTGACATCGAAAGGTTAGAATATTGGAGAAATGTAACTCGGGTTGAAAATCCAGTTTTGATAATAATGACATTTACTTTCAACTTATACTTTTACCAAAGTGTCAGAAATAATCAGTACAGTTTTGCTCCCTTAAAATGACCTCTTGTTGTGTACTTCATGATAGGATAACATGGAGCTTTAGACTTCACTCTGCTCAAGTCTGTAATCTTGAACTCAAATAAAAAAGAGACAGGCAGTTTAGTTTAGATAGACAGGTTCCCCTGTGTTTCTCCCTGCTCTGTTTGCCCATACCAGCTCAACTAAAATGGCCGCCATGTTTTTTCATCCCTGTCCAGCTGAGTACACACACTCAACAATAGCCCTGTCATCATGGTCATACCCCGACAGAGAACTGCACTATCCAGCACAGCTCCATCCTATGTTTAGCAAGAATTATAAGAGCCATAGGTATAGGCCTAAATTAAATGGGTAAATAGTAAAACAGACGGGAATAGTTAAACTGTTTTTAGCCAGGAGAGTTTGGTAAACTGAGTGTCAGAGCTGACATGCGAGTGTATACACTTTACCCAGGAGACTACGGGGGAATTGTGGGGCTGCTTTGTTGCTGGGGTTCTCGAGCCCGGTTTGGAGTAGGTCTCATTAAGGCGAAAGGCGCTGGGGTCCATTGTTGTGCTAATCAGGCACAGATGTGGACACCACAACTCTGGAAAATCATCCCGGAGCAGCTTGATGGTGGACGCCTATTGGAGTAATCCTGAGGGAGTCGTTGTAATTGTTTTTGACGGGATTCCTATCAAAATATGGATGTGTGGAAATTGGATCGAGCTTCTGCCTGTCAACACTGTGGATATTGTTATTTTCTGGAGAAAGATAGTGATTATATTATATATATTAGCATGAGAATCTATTATATATTTTTTTTTGTATGCGGAAGACAGGTGTTTTCCTGGAAGGGATTATTAGGTTTGGTTATTTACATTTTAGTCATTTAGCTGATTCTTATGTCCATGTGCGGGGTGGCAGGTAGCCTAGAAGTTAAAGCGTTGGGTCAGTAACCAAAAGGTCACTAGTTCAAATCCCAGAGCCAACAAGGTGAATAATCTGTTGATGTGCCTTAGAGCAAGGCAATTAACCCTAATTGCTCCAGGGTCTCAGGGGGAGTTGGGATAGGCAAAACATACATTTCCAAATAGGACAAATATATTGTAAGCACTGTATACTGTAATTATCTATTTACAATAAGTACAACCCCATATCATTACAAGTATAACCGTTTTATAACTAGCTGCTAAGGTAGGAACCATAGTGCTAGGTGAAAAGCCCAGTCCCAGTGAACAGAGGACCGAAGACCCTCTATAGAGGCCCAGATGAGCCCAGCCAGGTGTCCTCTGATCTCTGTCTTGCATGGAGTGTGGCCCTGTTGTTTTTCTACCCGTGACCGAGTTCCAGAACCTAAACATCCCCTAGAAACAATGGCCCCAATTTTTATCACCAGCTTTGTTTGTCTTTTTCACCCCCACGTGCATAAGAAGGTGCATTTCCGGCCATGTTACCCTCTCTCTCAGGGAGTTGAAAGATAGACACAATGCTGTGGTTACGACACGGTGGTGGAAGTGAGGCATGGGACTCTGGAGAGGCTCAACACCTCCTGGCAGAAAGGGGGTCCTATCTTCACCCCTCCCCCTCTTGCTCTGGGCCAGGTGGTTAGCCAGCTTGCTATTATACATTGTGCGATTGAATGTCTCTGATCCGTGTCCTTAGATACCGGGCACACCTGCTGACAGGGCCATAACAGCACTAACTAGCTCTTCCACAAACACACATATATGCACCTACGTTTGCACACACACGCGAACGTGTAGACACGCGTGCACACACACACACACATACAAACACACACATTGCTATCACTGTTCATTTGAGAGACACCAAATCAGTGTGAATACAACATCACTCCCTTTTCAACTGAACCGTATTCGGAATGTTTAGCTGCTTTGCATACCCAAATATAAAACACAACATCTCCAAAGACCTCCAATAATTTCAGCGTGAACAACTTAATTAAGCATTTGTATTGGTCGTGACCTGAAAAGACTCTAGAAAGGGCTGAGAGTGTGGCTGAGACAGAGATCACAGAGGTGAATTAGTTTAATACTAGAAAGACTAGGATTAGGATTATCCCCTGAGGCGATGATGGGACATGAAGGAATGGGAATTACCCCGCTTGGATTAACTGGACCGTTTGCTTTTCCCACATGCTCCAGAATCCTCCGGAATGCTCTGACTGTCAATTCAGTTCAATGTCTTTCTCTTGGAAAAGTATTGTTCCTCTGAGATTGGGTCCTTTTCCAAGCCACTTACATTCCATATTGACTGTTGGTGATTTTTAATTTCTGTTTTAACTGCACTGACACTGCACACACATGATCCCATTCGTCTGAAACCCTCCATCAGTCTATCAGGCCTGTCTGTCTTTTTTTAACTGCCATATTAACCGTTGGTGTCAGCGAACTTCTGCTGGCCAAGGAGTTCTGATTCAAACTCATTTAGGGTATATTGAGATGTTTCTTAATTCTCTGTTGTGACAGTTGAGATTTAAAACCTCTGAAGGAGAATCTTCATAACGGACAGACACTAGTTCAGACAGAAAAAGGAGAGCACATGATAAACCCTGAGCACATCTTATTGTTTACACCTCAACCACTTTTAAAAGAAGCTCTTTGAGGTCCTGCAACAATGTAGCCGATATGCCCCCCTGAAAAAGAAGAAAAGAAAGAAAGGACAGACCTATAGGATCAGCTCCCTCTCTCTTTCTCTCCCTAAAGCCATGATACTCCTGTGAGAAGCTCTTAATCAGGGGTCAAACAATGTGGCCCTGGATTCCTGCTCTTTCACAGGGGCCTGATCTAATAAGCAGGGGGACGTGGGCCTGATCTGGGGGATTACAGCCGGAGATCCACCCCGGTGGAGATGCCGGGGGGAGGTTAAGAGGGGAGGGTTGGGGACTAACGGGGGGAGGCAGGGTCCAGTGAGGAGGACTTAATTTAAAACAGGGGGCATCAGGCTTCTTTTGACACTCCCTCCCCAACTCCAGAAGTGGTTAGTTATAGGTTCCGTTAACAAAGGCTACTGTGACGTTCTTCACACAGGGCTTTGATGTCTTCATAGGACGGCCTGGAGGGCCTGGTGGGGTAGCATGGTGAGGAGACGGTGGAAACATGGTCAGGTACTGTCATATAATTAGACATTAATGCTGCAAAGATTTGAACTAACGCTTAAAGCTCTGATCAATTCATATACAGTGCCTTCAGAAAGTATTCATACCCCTTGACTTATTCCACAACTTGTTGTGTTACAGCCTTAATTCAAGTCAATATTTTTTTCACCCATATACACACAATATCCCATAATGGCAAAGCGGAAACATGTTTTTAGAAATGTTTGCAAATGTATTGAAAATGAAATACAGAAATAACCAATTTACATAAGAAGTATTCACACCATGAGTCAATACATGTTAGAATCACCTTTGGCAGTGAATACAGCTGTGAGTCTTTCTGGGTAAGTCTCTTAGAGCTTTGCACACCTGGAATGTAAAACATTTTCACATAATTATTTGTAAAATTCTTCAAGCTCTGTCAAGTTGGTTGTTGATCATTGCTAGACAGACATTTTCAAGTCTTGCCATATTTTTTCAAGACAATTTAAGTCAAAACTGTAACTGGGCCAATCAGGAACATTTGGCCTTATGCTTTAGGTTATTGTCCTGCTGAAAAGTGAATTTATCTCCCAGTGTCTGTTTTTTTTCCTCTAGGATTTTGCCTGTGCTTAGCCCTATTCCATTTTTTTTTAAACGTGCCTAGTCCTTGCCGATGACAAGCATACCCATAACATGATGCCGTCACCATCATGCTTGAAAATATGAAGAGTGGTACTCAGTGATGTGTTGTGTTGTCATGGTGAAATCCCTGAGCAGTTTCCTTCCTCTCAGGCAACTAAGTTAGGAAGGACGCCTGTACCTTTGTAGTGACTGGGTGTATTGACGTACAAACAGCATGATCACTTTGTTAGTTGTAATTCCTTCTTGCATGTATGTGCTCTCCTCCTCTCTCACCTTTTCTCTTCACTTGTGGACTTCAGTGCACTACATATCTGTCACGCCCTGATCTGTTTCACCTGTCCTTGTGCTTCTCTCTACCCCCTCCAGGTGTCGCCCATCTTCCCAACTTATCCTCTGAGTATTTATACCTGTCTTTTCTGTCTGTCTGTGCCAGTTCGTCTTGTTTGCCATCGTTTGGTCTCAGCTCCTGTCCTCTGCCTGACCTGACCCTGAGCTTGCCTGTCGTCCTGTACCTTGGCCTCTACTCTGGATTATCAACTCCTGCCTGCCTTGACCTGTCGCTTGCCTGCCCCTGTTGTTACAATAAACATTTTTACTTCACACAGTCTGCACTTGGGTCTTACCTTGATTCCTGATCATATCAGCTGTCTAAGCCAAACCTTCATATCATAATCTCTAACTGCTACACACAGCCTACATTGTTGTGTGGGTGTGTGCATGAGTGAGTGCATATGTGCTAAAGTGCGGAGAATCAGAGCAGGTGGTCAGTCCAGTTCAAGTGTTCAGCAGTCTGATAGCTTGTAGATAGAAACTGTCTCTGAGCCTGTTGGTATCAGACTACATGCTCCGATACCTTCTGCCCGACTGTAAGGGAGAAAACAGCTCGTGGCTGGGGTGTGTTGTGTCCTTGATGCTGCATGCCTTCCTCAGGCACCGTTTTGAGGAGATGTCCTGGATGGGTGGGAGCACGGTCCTAGTGATGTACTAGGCTGTCTTCACCAACTTCTGGAGGAGCAATTCCCATAACAGGCCATGATGCAACCGGTCAGGACGCTCTCGGTGGTGAAGCGTTCATTTTTGGAGAGGAGGCATTTTCCCTCCTCTGCTTCCTGAAGTCAAAAATCAACTCCTTTATTTTTCTGACGTTGAGAGAGAGGTTGTTGTCATGACACCACAATGCCAGTTCACTTACCTCCTCCCTATAGGCTGACACGTTGTTGTTGGTTATCAGGCCTACAATCGTGGTGTCGACAGCAAACATGATGATGGAGTTGGTGTCGTGCAAAGCCACGCAGTCGTGGGTTAACAGGGAGTACAGCAGAGGACTGAGGACACACCCCTGGGGGGCCCCTGTGTTAAGAGTCTGTGTGGAGGAGGTGTTGTTGCCAATCCTAACAGCCTGTGGTCTGCCCGTCAGGAAGTCCAGGATCCAGTTGTAGAGGGAGGTGTCCAGACCCAAGGCTCAGAGCTTGGTGTCGAGCTTGGAGGGAACAATAGTGTTGGATGCTGATCTGTAGTCAATGAACAGCATTCTCACATAGGTGTTCCTCTTGTCCAGATGTGTTATGTCAGTGTGAAAAGCGATGGAAATGGCATCTTCCGTGGATCTGTTGGAGCGGTTGGCAAATTGGAAGTGGTCGAAATTGGCCTCATTAAAGAAATTGTCTATATCTTTCATTGAACTTTTGTTTTCAGATTGATACAGTTTGTGATAAAATGTTTTAAAGACTGAGTTAATTTTAGAAGAATTCATTGTTATGCTACCATCTGGGGTTTTAATACTGTGGATGATACTTTCCTCTGCCTCTTTCTGAATTTTCCATGCAAGCATTTTACCTGCACTTTCACCTTAATCAACATTTTTTGGGGGGATTTCAGGGCAGCAATCTCTGCAGATTGAGAGTTTATTGTGTTATATTCAAGCTTCAACTGGTGAAGGGTGTCAACATTTCTATCTAAGCTGTGTTTTCTTTCTAAGTCGTGGATTTTCTGTTCTAGTATTTCAAATTCTTTATTGGTCTTATTTTTGTTATGTGATACAACCTCTCATATATGATTTAAGATTGATTTCCAAAAAACATGTCTATCTATGTGTTGAGATATGAGGTAAACTCCTTATCTCCAAGTAACATTGTGTTGAATTGCCATGTCTTTGTTACTGGCATAGGAGGTTTAAGCTTAAACGTTAAGGACAATGGGTTGTGGTCCGTAATTACTCTAGGAAGGTATTTACATTCAGAAACACAGTCAATTAAAGAAAGGTTTACAATAAAAAAGTAAATTCTTGAATATGAGTTGTGAACATGAGAGTAATATGAGTATTCTCTTTCAGTTGGATGTTTATATCTCCACAGTTCACAGAAACCCATCTCTTTGATGTTGTGGTTTAATACCTTAGACATGTTAGGAAGATGATATAGCTTAGTTTATGACTTGTCGAAAGTTGCATCCTGCACACAGTGTTCAGCTCCCATACCGCTGCGTGTTCAGCTCCCATACCGCTGCGTGTTCAGCTCCCATACCCATTCCAAACCTCTGCAGAGTGAGTGTCAGGACTATGTGTACATGCTATGTGCAGTCAACTAGTATAATTAGTGTTTGTGAAGTAAATATAGTGATAATTATTAAGGAGACCTGTCTAGGGCTGGTTCTGCCTTCTGAGATAGATAAGACACTTCTAAAGTAAACATTGATACTTTGTCCTGGCCAGCGTGATAGGCCTACGTCTTGTTTTCTTCAAGCCAAAGGAAAGGAATAGGTTATCATCTCAGGGTCAATAACAAGAGAAATAAAGAAATAAAAGCATTTGCCATCACTGTGTTAATTGAGAATAAAATGAATTTTATTATTTAGGCATTAGGCGTCATGATAATATATTAAAGAGAGAAATGTGTTCAACTCTCCATATAATTCTCCAATGAAATAAATGCAAACAGATGTAGGACAATAACCACTTGATTAGACTACAGTTCCGTTGTACTGCACGCAACCACATGTGGGGCAGAGCGGCAGCTCTGGGCACCTTGTTTTAACCCACCGGGGGACAGAGTGGCAGCTCTGGGCACCTTGTTTTGACCCACCGGGGGACAGAGCGGCAGCTCTGGGCACCTTGTTTTGACCCACCGGGGGACAGAGCGGCAGCTCTGGGCACCTTGTTTTGACCCACCGGGGGACAGAGCGGCAGCTCTGGGCACCTTGTTTTGACCCACCGGGGGACAGAGCGGCAGCTCTGGACACCGGAAGAGCCTAAGCGAGTGCTTCCATGTACTCACTTGATTATTCAGAGTTTATCGTTACATGTTCAGTTGGTCTAGCTACATTTCTTGTACATTCTACCTTTGGGATTCAGTTAATGAATTAATTTCGATATAATTGTCCAAAAAAGAGCTAGAAATAATTATTGAAAGGTGCATAATTGTGGGCTTCGCACACATAGCCTGCTTGTTTGTCTATTTGTTTTATTAACTCGGCAATTGCCCATGTTTCTTAAACATTCCTTCAACCAACTCATTAACAGTAGTGTACTTTTTATGGGAGAATAAAAGGAAAAGATCATCTACACATGATGATATCATGTTACCAACATTGATAACACATTTTTAAATTCATGTATCAATTTCCTCATTATCATGCCTTAATTCGGGTAAAAGTAAATAAATTGTTTAAAAAAGAAAGAAGAAAGAAGGGAGAGAGAGAGCAACAGAAATAAAAATACTTTGTGCTTATAATTTCAGCGTCTTAGGCTGCATGACATTTGATCTTTCCCAATATTTTTTTTAAACACACACATTTTGAGATGTTTTGTTTTAGTTATCCTTTCATCCAACAGCCTTACCACATGCTTGGCGTCAGAGGCGTCATTCCCATAGGGGGCAAAAGGGCATGTGCCCCTCAGATTTGTTTTATGTATACTGAACAAAAATATAAACGCAACATGTTGTAACGGTTTTGACTTGAGGTTATAATTTATAGGGGTGCCAGGTAGGTTGTGCCTACCAGAGAAAATATTAGGTTCTCCTTTTAGTTTGATAGGGAATGAGTCCCATCTGGTCCGTCAAGTCTACACCAATACAAAGGACTCATGTAAATGTCAGGACGGAAATACACTTTTCATGAACCCTTAAAACAATGGAAATAACTTCAAAACAACTGTATTCTTTTGCGTGGATGTATTAACAACATAAATGATCACACACAACAATAAGGAGCTTTAAACAGCTCTGGTTCCTTCAGAAATGTCCTGTACCTCGGGCCTAAAAAGAGTCCAGCCCGGTAAACAAGTTCAGGGAACTCAACTGACCTTAGTCACGCAATGGTTGTCATACAGTGTAGCGTAAACCCAGTGTCAATCATACAATGAAAAGAACAAATATTTTACCACACATTTCAATAAATCCTCAACTACAACTAACTACATAAATCATCACAGTATACATCACACCCAAAACAAATGAAATACCGTATACAAAAAAGGTTGTAGTCAGTCGGTCAGTCAGAGAAGCCAATCCGCCGACAGATCTCCAGCGGAGAAAGGCCACGAAAACCAACGGAGAGGTGTAGTCCACAGACGCAAAGAGTGGATCCGATCCTGGGTAGATTTTCTATTAGGCTACACAAAGCACACTTTTACAGCAACACAACAAACGGAAGAGAGAATCTTCAGACTGAGGGTCGAACACATCCTCATTCATGTTTCCATCACAACTCCACTTTTGCGCAGCTGATGCTGGCTATTTAATTGGGAATTAAAGGGGAAGCACCCTAGTGGAAGGAGAAGCACTATTTAATTAAGAATTAAAGGGGAAGCGCTCTATTTGAAGGAGAAGCACTGAGACGGTTCAGAAACATTCAGGGCCGTCACACACCCCCTCCCCTGGAAAAAGCCGACCATTGCCCTGGAAGGCACATCTTGGTCGGGGAAACCGAGAAAGGTCTCCTCATCACTTTCCTCTACAAAAATATTCATAACTTTTTGGCGCTCACGCTCCTCAGCCGAGGGGTCACAGGCCTTAAGGCGTGAGACTTCTGGGTCTGGGAATCCGAGAAAAGTCTCCTCACTTTCATCTTCAAAGATCTCCAGGACCTTGCAGCGCTCAATCTCCTCCAATTCCTTAGCCGAGGGGTAACAGGCCTTAAGGCGTGAGACATGGACAACGCGCATATCTTCACCTGTGTCCTCTTTCACCACTCGATAGTTCAAAGGGCCGCTCTGCTCCACAATCCTATATGGTCCTTGCCATTTAGGAGCGAGCTTGGCCGAGAAGAATTGTTCAGCTTTTGAATAAGGATGAGAGCGAAGCCACACCCGATCACGAAGCTGGAACTGCATGTCTCGTCTCTTCTTATCATAATTTCGCTTCTGCTTGAGTCGAGCCTGGATCATGTTCTTTGAGACAAGAGCTCTCAAGTTGTGGAGATGGACTACCTGGTCATAGCAAGCAGCGTCTGGAGTAACCTGCTGGGGCTGTAGCACCATCTCCAAGGGTCCTCGGAGGGGACGACTCAGGTTCAGCTCTGCAGGTGTGACTCCAGTGGACTCTTGCACAGCAGAATTCAGGGCAAATCGAAACTCGTGAAGGTGCTTGTCCCAGTGTTTGTGCTGGGTCCCTACATAGGAAGCAACCATTGTCTTCAAGGTTTGATTAACTCTCTCAGTGAGGTTGGTCTGTGGGTGATAGGCCGTGGTCAACTTCTGTCTCAGGTTCCATCTTTGGCAGGTCTCCTCAAAGAGATCAGAGACGAATTGGGAACCTCGATCAGACAGGATATAATCAGGCACTCCCCAGCGAGTCAGGATCTCTTTCGTAAGGATGTTAGAGACTGTCCTTGCTGTGGCCTGACGCAGGGCAAAGAGCTCCACCCACTTGGAATAGTAATCAACAAAAACAAGCATGTACACATTCTGATTGGAGCTTCTAGGAAATGGACCCATCAAATCCACTCCTAACATTTCCCAAGGTCGGGTAACCACAGTTTGCTGCAACTTGCCAGCAGGCTTTCTACGTTCTGGTTTGTACATTTGACAAACCTGACAGTTTCGGATGTGTGACTTCACATCCATGCTCAAATGTGGCCAGTACAGTAATGCTTGCAACCGCTTGTAGGTTTTGAACCTGCCCAAATGACCAGCTAACGGGTCTTCATGGAAATGTTGAAGCAGTTGAAGGCGTAGAGTTTCAGGTATGTACATTTGGTATAGTGTTCTGTGAGGTAGTTGTACAACTCGGTAGACTTTGTCTTCAATGATGGTCAGCTTGGTGGTAGGATTGACCATCTTTAAGGATAGTCTGGTACAAAGCCTGTACTTCTGGATCATCCTGTTGGGCTTTCCAAATGGCCTCATCAGAGATGGGAAAGTCAGTTTTGGGTGAGTCTCGACTGCTTGACAGGACAGTAGCACATGTAAGATGAGGGCCACCATTACCACCAGCAGGAGCTCTGGATAAGGCATCTGGAACAGTGTTGTATTTTCCTTTCCTGTATTCTACTGCAAAGGTGAACTCTTGCAACCGTAGAGCCCATCTGATAAGTCTGGTGCTTGGTTTGTTGGTCTTGAACACCCACACAAGGGAGGAATGGTCAGTGACCACAGTGAAGTGTCTTCCCTCCAGGTAGTACCTCCACTTTTCCAAAGCCCAGACAACTGCAAGGCACTCTTGCTCGGTTGTGGAGTAGTTCCGTTCTGCTCCATTCAATGTTTGACTGGCGAACGCTAGCACTTCTTCAGTGCCAAGTCCAGTCTGTTGGACTAGAACAGCACCAAGTCCAACATCACTTGCATCAGTGTAAACAATAAAGGGGCAATCAAAGTTGGGATGACCCAAAATGGGAGGTGTGACGAGGTGTCGTTTCAGGGTTTCAAAAGAGGTCTGGCACTCTGCCGTCCATCGGAATTTCGCACCTTTTCGCTTCAATGCGTTGAAGGGTTCTGCCACCTGGGAGAAGTTCAACACAAACCGATGGTACCATCCAGCCATCCCAAGGAACCGTTGAAGGGCCTTGAGTGTGGTTGGGACAGGGAAATCTTGTACCGCCTTGGTCTTTTCGGGATCCACATGAGTGCCGTCAAAAGACACAATATGTCCAAGGAACTTCAGGGAGGTTTGGCAGAAGTTGCTCTTCTTCATGTTCAATGTCAGACCAGCTTCCCTTAGCTTGTCCAACACTGCTTGAAGATCTTGAAAATGTTGTTCTCTGGTCTGGGAGTAGATAATTATATCGTCCAGGTAGACGAAACAGATCTTCCCTTTGAGCTCACCTAACGCAATCTCCATCAGTCTTTGGAAAGTGGCAGGTGCATTCTTTAATCCAAAAGGCATCACCTTAAAGGAAAACAAGCCCTCGGCACAGACAAAAGCAGTCTTATCCTTGCTTTCCTGGTCCATCTCAACCTGCCAATAGCCACTATTGAGGTCAAGGGTAGTGAACACAACCGCGCCAGACAATGACTCCAGGATCTCTTGGATGGTGGGAAGAGGATAGGCATCAGTCTGGGAAATCTTGTTGGTCTTCCTATAGTCCACACAAAATCTAAGACCACCGGCCTTTTTTGGGATGAGGACAACAGGAGCAGCCCAGGGAGAGGATGAACGTTCAATTATATTTTGTGTCAACATATCATTAATGAGTCCCTTTTGGATGATTAGCTTTGCTGGGGACAAACGATATGGCTTCTGCTTGATCGGCATTTCCTGTGTAAGGAATATTTTGTGCTTCAGGAGCCCGGTACGTCCTAGCTTTGAAGTACATACATCAGCGTTATTCTGCAGTTGTTCCAACAGCCTTAACTCCTCTGGCTGTTCCAGCTGAGCTCTTCTCACAGCCTGTAAAAGGAGATCATCAGAAGGATTATCGAGGGTTAGTGGTACCGGAGCAATGGCAGAGAAGACTGCCACATTTGGACCCCAATCATGTAACTTTGTAGCTTCTGACTGGAAGAAATGCTTCTTGCTCGGATTGTATGGAAACCAGTAGCAATTGTGTGCGATATCAATCTGGACACCACTGAAGTACATGAAATCAATTCCCAACACGACAGGAAAAGCAAGGTTCTTGGTTTGTAGGATAACAGAAGGAATCATATAGGAGTGGTTACACAGTCGGAACTCTACCTCACTCCATCCAAGTGGTCGTTTAGCCTCACCATCAGCCAGATAGAGTGGACCTTCTGTCCACGGCTTCAAGTTGTAGTGTGGTCCTTTAACCTCCTTCCACAGTTTCTCATTGAGCAGTGTGTAGGATGACCCAGTGTCCAGGATGGCTCTTCCTGTCCATGGACCTATGGACAGGGGTACCACCAGTTGGTGCGGTATTAACTGAAAGGAAGGGGATGTCGATGGGGGGGCGTAGGCAGTGACTCTTGGGGTTTCAGCTCTGGTCAAAGCACCCAGAGTAGGATGGTTGTTCCTGCGAAGGGAGTTAGGTGTGTTGGCCTGTGGTGATTTGTGGTTTCTGGAAGGGTTTACTTGATATGGTCTTGGACATGTAGCTGAAGAATGTCCCTTTTGGCTACATCTCCAACAGAACATGGGAGGTGTCTTGGCTGGATACTCTGGCTGTTGTTGATGGTCTGGCTTGGGTAACGGTTTGGGTGTCTGTTTCTTTCTCTGTTCATATTGCTGTTGGCATTCTCTGTCCTTCTCAAACTGCTGTCCCAGGCGAACCAGTCCATCAACAGTGGTGACTCTTTCTCTGAGTTAACCGGCTAGTAGTGGGTTGATGTTCTTCAAGATTAATTTAATGACCTCTTCCTCCTCAATGCCAGGTTTCCACCTTCTGCACAGGGAGTGGTAACCGTATGCAAAGTCACGGATACTCTCTTTCTCTCTTTGCACTCGATTCCTGACTCTGTCTGCCAGCTCATCTGTGTAGTCCTCAGACAGAAATGCAGAGGAAAACTTGGCCTCAAAGTCAGCCCAGGAGGTAGTGGTGAGACGTGCCACATCCCACCAGTCTCGAGCTGTCCCATGCAACACATTCCTCAATGTGGCAAGGAGTTCTTCGTCAGCCAGGGGATTGAGGGCAAGAAAGTCACGACATCTTTCCAGATACATTAGCGGATCAGGACTGTCATCCTTTTTCCCAAAGGTGGGAAATTGCAATTTAATGGGCATCGCCCCCACATGACGTCTACTCAAATCACCATGAACAAAAGAGCTAGGAGGGATTGAGGAAGTAGAGGGTGAGGGAGTTATCGGACCATGAAAATGAACACCAGGATGCATGGTGGATTGCATCCTGTAAGGAGTGGCTGCAGCATGGCCTTGTCTTAGCTGTTCTGAGGTGCCAGCTTGGCCCTCAATGGTTTGAACAGAAGTGGACACCAGAGAAGCTCTGTGCAAGGAGTTGTGCCTAATGGAGGCCATGTCAACCGTCACGTCATCCAACATTTTAACACAATTAGAGAGCTCTTTCTGCAAGTGGTCTACAGTGTTAACCAGAGGAGAAAAAACTGAATTAACGTCCTTGAGGACCTCAGTGTGATGATGTTGCAAGCGCCACTGGAGAGTGGCAGTGAGTTGGGTTTGTTGGTAGTCAAACTGCCTGTCCATGGCACCAGTAACATCTCGTCTTCCACTCTCACTGAGCTCTGTCAGCGTGTGGGTTAGAGTGCTCAGTGAATTTCTGAATTCCATGGCACTCTGTTGTTGCTCTTCACTCAGACATTTGAATTTATGGTGGATTAAAGTTTGGAGATGTTGTTGAGTCCTACGAATATCAAGGATGTCACCTTGAAGTTGTAAGACTACCACCTCTGGAGATAAACCAGACAATAGAGGAAGGTTGGGCGTCAGAGGGAGGGCTAGCTCAGTACTTCCACACAGATCCATGTCAATAAGGGAGTAGCTGGTTAGACCTCCTGTGGCCTGTGGTCCAGACAGAGCATTCAGATTCCCAGGGCTCTGGCCCAAATCAACTCCATTAACATTATGATTTGTATTGTCGGCTCGATGGTCAGAATGGCCCTGTGTATTCCCATTGACAGGTAAGACATGGATGAGCACATTTTCTTGGGGTGAATCCATTGTTTTAATTCCACACAAAAGATTTGCTTTGGTTATTTCTCAATGTTGAGGTCCCTTCTGGGGTGCCATTTTTTATGTAACGGTTTTGACTTGAGGTTATAATTTATAGGGGTGCCAGGTAGGTTGTGCCTACCAGAGAAAATATTAGGTTCTCCTTTTAGTTTGATAGGGAATGAGTCCCATCTGGTCCGTCAAGTCTACACCAATACAAAGGACTCATGTAAATGTCAGGACGGAAATACACTTTTCATGAACCCTTAAAACAATGGAAATAACTTCAAAACAACTGTATTCTTTTGCGTGGATGTATTAACAACATAAATGATCACACACAACAATAAGGAGCTTTAAACAGCTCTGGTTCCTTCAGAAATGTCCTGTACCTCGGGCCTAAAAAGAGTCCAGCCCGGTAAACAAGTTCAGGGAACTCAACTGACCTTAGTCACGCAATGGTTGTCATACAGTGTAGCGTAAACCCAGTGTCAATCATACAATGAAAAGAACAAATATTTTACCACACATTTCAATAAATCCTCAACTACAACTAACTACATAAATCATCACAGTATACATCACACCCAAAACAAATGAAATACCGTATACAAAAAAGGTTGTAGTCAGTCGGTCAGTCAGAGAAGCCAATCCGCCGACAGATCTCCAGCGGAGAAAGGCCACGAAAACCAACGGAGAGGTGTAGTCCACAGACGCAAAGAGTGGATCCGATCCTGGGTAGATTTTCTATTAGGCTACACAAAGCACACTTTTACAGCAACACAACAAACGGAAGAGAGAAGCTTCAGACTGAGGGTCGAACACATCCTCATTCATGTTTCCATCACAACTCCACTTTTGCGCAGCTGATGCTGGCTATTTAATTGGGAATTAAAGGGGAAGCACCCTAGTGGAAGGAGAAGCACTATTTAATTAAGAATTAAAGGGGAAGCGCTCTATTTGAAGGAGAAGCACTGAGACGGTTCAGAAACATTCAGGGCCGTCACAATGTAAAGGGTTGGTCCCATGAATCATGAGCTGAAATAAAAGTTCCCAGAAATGTTCCATACACACAAAAATCTTATTTCTCTCAAATGTTGTGCACAAATCTATTTACATCCCTGTTAGTGAGCATTTCTCCTTTGCCAAGATAATCCATCCACCTTACAAGTGTGGTATATCAAGAAGTTGATTAAACAGCATGATCATTACATAGGTGCACCTTGTGCTGGGGACAATAAAAGATCACTCTAAAATGAGATGTTTTGTCACACAATGCCATAGGTGTCTCAAGTTTTGAGGGAGCGTGAAATTGGCATGCTGACTGCAGGAATGTCCACCAGAGCTGTTGCTAGAGAATTTAATGTTCATTTCTCTACCATAAGCCATCTCCAATGTTGTTTAGAGAATTTGGCAGTACTTCCAACCGGCCTCACAACCGCAGACCATGTGTAACCACGCCAGCCATGGACTTTCTGACCTGCATACTCACCAGACATGTTAACCATTGAGCATGTTTGGGATGCTCTGGTCACCAAAGTTCCCGGAGCATGTCTTTAAAAAAATGTCTTTGCCCTTTTTCTCCCAATTTCATGATATCCAATCGATAGTTACAGTCTTGTCCCATCACTACAAATCCCGTACGGACTCAGGAGAGGTGAAGGTCGAGAGCTATGCGTCCTCTGAAACATGACCACGCCAAGCCGCACTGCTTCTTGACACACTGCTCGCTTAACCCGGAAGCGAGCCACACCAGCTGGCGACCGAAGTCAACCTGCATGCCGCCGGCTGCCACAAGGAGTTCTTAGAGCGTGATGGGACAAGGACATCCCAGCCAGCCAAACACTCCCCTAACCCGGACGACGATGGGGCAATTGTGCGCTGCCTCATGGGTCTCCCAGGTCGCGGCCAGCTGCGACATAGCCCGTGATCGAACCCGGATCTGTGGTGATGGCTTAGACCACTGTGGCACTCAGTGGTTATTAATTAATTATTTATAGAAAGATCTGTCAGCTGTATTTTGCGGAGGGGGCACACTGACTGGAACAGACAAAGAGTACCACCCCTATTTTCCCTAAGTGGTTCCTTCCAAGGTGCACCATGGAGCAAAGATATGCCAAGCAGAATGTTAGATATTCTAGTGAGTGCAGAGAGTATCATCAGTGGAGGAGGAGAGACTTTGGCTGCCAGTAATGGGCAGGACTCGATGGAGATATGTTTATAAATTAATTTGATCAAGCTATGTAGCCTATTGATTCCTTCTTGATGAATAAATTAAACAAAAACGTTTTTGTTGTTTCTCTGTAATACTAGCCACCTAGCAATTTTTATAAGTTGGCTTTAGCTAGCCAGCTACATAGGTTCCCAATCTCCCAACTTCATAACTAGCTACCAAGACATTTCAGGCTATCAATCAAGTTAGAGTAGCGTGTCTAACTATCTTAGCTGCAGTGGTGTAAAGAACTTAAGTAAACATACTTTAAAGTACTACTTAAGTAGTTTTTTGTGTATCTGTACTTTACTTTACCATTTATATTTTTTGCAACTTTTACTTCACTACATTCCTAAATGAAAGAATGTACTTTTTACTCCATATGCTTTCCCTGACACCCAAAAGTACATGGCAGGAAAATAGTGAAATTCACACACTTATCAAGAATTCATTCCTACTGCATCTGATCTGGTGGACTCACTAAACATGCTTCGTTTGTAAATTATGTCTGCGTGTTGTAGTGTGCCCCAGACTATCGTTAAATAATAAACAAGAAAATTGTGCCATCTGGTTTGCTTAATATAAGCAATTTGAAATGATTCATGCTTTTACTTTTACTTTTGATACTTAAGTATATTTAAAACCAAATCTTTTTAGACTTTTACTCAAATAGTATTTTACTGGGTGGCTTTCACTTTTACTTGAGTAATTTTCTATTAAGGTATGTTTACTTTTACAATTGGATACTTTTTCCACCACTGCTTAGCTGGCATGCCTGCTGGCAAGATTGCTACACTTTAGAAAATACTAGAATTGCTTTAATTCTTGGGTTATGATACTATATACTAGTGTGGTACTGAACTCCTAAGTCATAAAAGTTCTTAAATGTAATTTTCCTGTGTTTTATATATTTCCACACTATGAGATTGGGATAATACTGTGAAATTGTGAAAGTGATGATAATGCCCATTTAGTGTAAAAAAGTGATGATAATGCCCATTTAGTGTAAGAGCTGTTTGATAAGACCAATAAGAAAGAGAGTTTCAAACCTCTCTGCCAAGAACAGATAGTTTTCCATTTTCCCTTCCCCACTCAGACTACTCTCAGACAGTCCTAGCTAAATTCTTGCTTGAGAAATTGCTCTTTGCAAAAAATTCTATTTTTTGTTTCATTTTGACCATTTTAATTGAAAACAATCACAATAAGGTACTTAATTGTTACCCAGAAATGATTTGATATTGAGATGAAAATGTTTGCACTGGAACTTTAAAGAAATAATGTGCATCATTAATTAAAATTACAATTGAACGGCCTCACGAGTGGAGCATCAGTCTAAGGCACTGCATAGCGGTGTTGCGGTGTCACTATAGCCTGGGGTTCGATCCCAGGCTGTGTCATTATCAGCCGTGACCGGGAGTCCCATAGGGCAGCGCACAATTGGCCCCAGCGTGGTTAGGGGAGGGTTTGGCTGGGGGGGGCTTTACTGGGCTCATTGCTCTCTAGCGACTCCTTGTGGCTGACTGGGTGCCTGCAGGCTGACTTCGGTCGTCAGTTGAACAGTGTTTCCTCGGACACATTGATGCAGCTGGCTTCCGGGTTAAGCGAGCGGGTGTTAAGAGTGGTTTGGCGGGTCATATTTCGGAGGACGCATGACTCGACCTTCGCCTCTCCTGAGCCTGTTGTGGAGTTGCAGCGATGAGACAAGATCATAATCATGAAATTGGGGAGAAAAAGGGGGTAAAAATTACACAAAAAATATATACAGTACCAGTCAAACGTTTGGACACACCTGCTCATTCAAGGGTTTTTCTTTATTTTTTACTATTTCCTACATTGTAGAATAATAGTGAAGACATCGAAACTGTGAAATTACACATATGGAATAATGTAGTCACCAAAAAAGTGTTAAACAAATCATAATATATTTTATATTTGACATTCTTCAAAGTAGCCATCCATGGCCTTGATGACAGCTTTGCACAACTCCTTTAAGACTGTTGGAAAAACATTCCAGGTAAAGATGGTTGAGAGAATGACAAGAGTGTGCAAAGCTGTCATCAAGGCAAAGGGTGGCTACTTTGAAGAATCTCAAATATAAAATATATTTTGATTTGTTTGACACTCTCTTGGTTACTACATGATTCCATATGTGTTATTTCATAGTTTTTATGTTTTCACTATAATTCTACAACGTAGAAAATTGTAAAAATAAAGAAAAACCCTTGAATGAGTTGCTGCGTCCAAACTCTTGACTGGTACTGTACATACGTACATAAACAGTACATTTGCATTCCTAGTGATACAAAAAACTATTGAAACACAAAACAAAAACCTCTCAATTATACAACTTCTCTTAACGCATCTTCCAAGATTTGGAAATAAAACCTGCAACCAGGAACCCATATTTACTGAATAGCGTTCCAGTTAATCACTAATCCAGAATAGTTCTGGTTTCTGTTGTTGCATTTTATCAAACAATGTTACTCTTTAAATCATCATAAAGTACAGTAAAATATGAAGTGGTTTATTCTCACATGAGTATGTCCATGTTAAATTCTCAGTTTAAGTGGGATTTTGTGGCTGACAGACAGCCGGTTTCCCAGCTAATGTTCAATATTTGTAGTTGAAGTTAGATTTAATGAACCATTGAAAGTCTATGTTTACAAAGTAAGAAATTGTAACATCAGAGGGATATACAGGCACTGTTCCCACCTGGGGTTAGAGAATGACCACCCCATGGGAGGGGCGGGATGCGAGCAGCTGTACATATAAAATATTTTGATTTGTTTGACACTTTCTTGGTTACTACATGATTCCATATGTTTTATTTCATAGTTTTGATGTTTTCACTATTATTCTACAATGTAGAAAATAGTAAAAATAAAGAAAAACCCTTGAATGAGTAGGTGTGTCCAAACTTCTGACTGATACTCTATATATATATATATATATATATATATATTTTTTTTTTTACAATTGAACAGGTAAAGTGGTATAAATAGACACATGTTTTATATAGAATTATGTATAATGATTATAGCTCTAGATTGCAGGAAAAAGCCGTTTCAGGTGCAAAATTCTCTGAATTCCCGAGGGGGGACTACCCCTTTCCGGACCATCCCCCCTCCATCCTCATGTACTTCGTGCCCCCTTTAAAATAATGGTTGAATAACGCCCCTGCGTGCCATTACCATGGGTGATAAACGGCATATAACGAGAGTTCTAACACCAGGACAGTATGTTGTTGGCTTAATGAGATGTTTCATTCACCTAATTCCCTCCCAGGGTGCTGAAACCTCACTGAATCATTAGCTGAGCACTCCCCATCCCCCGACACACACACATACACAAAATAGGAAGGTTCCGAGTTATCAAAACACAAGAGACGAGATACAATCGTAAAACTTTAAACATTGTCACATAAACTTCTTAAGAATGGCCTTTGTAGTGAGGAAAAAAGAAGAAAGAAGAATGATGAGGGAAAACATCAAATATTATGTTTAGAAGGGGAAGTACTATAACTGGACAATTTACTGTAAGTCTGTATCACAACAGTAACTAGAGATAACAAGTACCAGCCCAGATATATCAGGCGCTCATGTGTTCCCGACTGCAAAAGGAGGGCTTCAGCCAAACAAATAATTAACAAAGTCAGTGAGATGAATTAAAAGGGTTCAGGGAAGGTTCAGCCTGCTGCTAGCTGGGGGACAGGGGACTCCCGTACTGGATGGAAAGAGAGAGTGGAGAGAAAGAAAATCAAAGAAGAAAGGGTGAAGATAGGAGTAAAAACAGTGGCTGTCATGATATCCATCTTTATGAAAACAGCTGCGTGTGGGAGAGGCTAATGGGACCCCCTCCCACTCTTTCTCTCTCTCCCTTTCTTTCTGACCATGTTGTGGCATCAGTAGCCTCCTTGCATTACAAAGTAGGGGACTCTCGGTCAGTCTATTGTCTTTGGTCCAGACCAGTTAATGATTTACACAGAACAATAGCCCAGCACTAACAAGCACGGAGTTAATGAGCGACCAAGCCCCACCGCGCAGTCACACTCTCCCCCTCCCCCACCTCACCTCCCACTCTCACTAACCCTGGTGATTATCATTCACTCCAACATCCTCATCGGCTCTCCATACCACTATCAGTTCACGGGCATCAGCTGAGCTAGTCTTGTTAGCATAATATGCATACTATCACTACTATCAGAAACTTTAAAAGGCCCCAGGGTTCTGAGGACTGGTGAAGGTGTGGGAGGCATCCAACACATCACTAATGTAATCAGAAAAGGAGAGCTAGGGGGACAGGCCACAAGACAGATGAATGCGGCTAAATGGGGTTATCTGTGAACCACCTTGCAAAATAATCACAAGCTACCATTTGAAAGAAAGAGAAAGAAATCAGAATAGTTATTAGATTAGATTGATCTGATGCACTGGAATGCGTCATAATCAATATCTGCTGCTGTCTGTATTGCCTGTGTTGGCTTAGTAAAGTGGAGCTTTAGTTCAAAGTTCGATCCTAACGAATGACCAAGACCTACTGCTGTATCTTAAAAAAACGATAATTTGTTTTCTTTGGCAAGGCAGTCTCTCAAAACAAAATATAGAGCTTGTTTGTCCCTAATTAATCTACCTGATAACGCAAGCCTACTTAACCATTAAATGTTATATAACCTTTACTGTACATCTTCAAAGTTCCTCACAATGAAGAAAAGTACTCATTAACTTTGCTCCACGCATAGGCGCATAGGCCTACTTAAGCTTTCAATACCTGGAAAGAATAGACTCAATGGGAGAAAATGAATTTAAGCTTAAATTCTTCATTAGCTGGTGTTTTAAGCTGGTGCTACTATGTACACATCGTCTTACACCGGACACAATGGATCCCTAGGCATGGGTCTCACTCCCAGCTATCTGGAGGAGGTGTAATAAGAAACGACTTAAAAGGTTAAGCCTCTCCTAAGGTTTGTAAATTCAATACTGTAACCCGAGGCCTTCCTCTCATCACACAAACACACACTTAGCCTGCCCTGTTGTCCAAGCACTACAAGAGAAGATGTATGTGTGTGTGTGTGTGTGTGTGTGTGTGTGTGTGTGTGTGTGTGTGTGTGTGTGTGTGTGTGTGTGTGTGTGTGTGTGTGTGTGTGTGTGTGTGTGTGTGTGTGACTCTGACTCCATCTGCGTCTGTAACACAACAACCAGGTACAATAACATTGTATAAACATCAACACAGCCTCCTCACTGATTCCCTGTTGCCAGAGAGACACTGGTGGCTGGCTACGTTTTCACAAGGGAGGGAAACTCGATCTTCGCTTGTTAAAGTCCTTGTTCATTGACCATAGATTCCTGGTATAGTTTAGGGTGATGTCAAATTTTTAATTGCGGAGGCTTGGGGTGTCTGTTCCATTGTCTTGACCTGACCCGTGTTAAAACTAGATCTCAGAAAACGGGACAGAAAAGTGAGCTAACAGAGAGAGAGATGAGCGACATGCATGGCGCAAGCCCACACATCTAATCTGAAAATCTAATCTTAAAGAATACGACATTCAACATGCAAATTGATATGACCAAGATCAAATACAATACGTAAATCTCCTGTCAGTCTAATAACCATGACATCACCAAAGGGGTTCCATGAGGATCAGTTTTGGGTAATATGATGTTTCATATTTATGTAAATGATGTTGACTGTGTTGTTCAAAAGTCTAATTATGCATATGATGATAATGTTATATTTTCTGGTGTTCCTACAGGGACTCAGTCTGCCTGTAATCTTCAGATAGCTTTTGATAACATTCAGAGACTGCTTGTCATAACCTGAGACTGGTTTTATGTTGCAGTTGTAATGTATGTTGTAGTTTTCTAGCACAAGTGCAGACAAATATATACCTGATAAGACCTGCTTGCTAGGAGAGAGAGGAGAGGGAGAGAGGGGAAGGAAACGAGAATGAGGGAGCGATAACGAGATAGAGACAGTCAGAGAGGGATGGAAGAAACAGAGAGGGAAACAGAGGAGCTGCAGATAATAGGCTTTAATGGGGCATTCACATTCAGCTGGCCGGCACAAAAGAGTGGCATTGGGATTTGGGAGCTGGGCTGATTGTTGGGCTGGTGTGCTTAAGGAGAACCAAGCTCTGGCTGATTGTGGGGAAAGCCTCATTGTTGAGTGGAATGCCAGCAGTTTTCAAGGAGGCCAGAGAGGACAGGAAGAGAGAAGTGTAAAGCGAGAGCAGGAGGGAGAGGAGAGCGAGAGGGTGACGGGGAGACAGAAACACTCAGAAGACAGAGAAGAGATGCAGAGGGAGAGGGATCAGAAGAGAGAGAAAGGGAGGGAGGGACAGAGGGGAGAGGGGTTTGTAGCATGCAGCTTTATTTAAGGACCTCCAGCGGCAAGCTCTCTCTCGCTCTCTGCAATGCTTTATAGCATGATGTCCGGCAGCAGACAGGCAGGGCAATGGTGAGCAGGGGTTGCTCACTGTGCCACATTGAGGGGCAATGGCATGGGGACTGTATTATCCAGTCCTCAGCAGTAGCTTGGCAGAAGCCTGCATGGGCCTCACTGCACACACAGTGGAGGGAAAAACAGCCTTTGATTAAACAGGATAGTTTCCATCTTTAGCAGTCTCTATTGGCATGGCATGAGCTTGAGGGATTTGTGTTTGTGTGTGCGTGTGGGTGGGTGGGGGGGGGGGGGGTACGTGCATGCGTTGGATGGGGGCCACGTTCGCACACCGTTGTGTCTGACACGAAAGACGTGCTGTGTTCCCTCTCCTCTCAAGCAGGAAATTGTTGGCAGAACGTTAGAGCTATTGCCCGCGAGAGTAGCCGGGCCGAGGCTGGCGCGCGGGTTGTGTGCTACGCTGCAGCTTGTGATGAATGAGAGGAACGGCGTTCATTTCAAACAAAATTCAACTCTTAGATCTGTCTCTCCCGCTAGTTTGCACTGGCATTCATTATCTCTCTCTCGCTCTCTCTATAGCTCCTCCCTCCCTCTCCATCTGTCTCTCAAATTCTAGTTTCTTCCTGCACCTGCAAAATGCGAAAAAATGTCATAATAACATTTAATATTTATAACAAAATACGACGTTCTCAACAATATGTAGGCCTAAAGATTATGACCAACTAAACTACATTTTATTAGCTGATAAAATCGTACACTACACATGTTTTACATTGTGTGATTTGTTTAATTCATTAATTAATTAAGCCATGTTGTGTTCTGACTAACCGCAACTAAAGAGATTACTTTGCCTCGCTCTCTAATGCAATTATGCAAATAAACGGGGGCAATTCTCAGTTATTGAATAGGCCAAGCAAGTACCTTATAATTGCATGCGTTGCACATAACCTTTTATGCCCTATTGGTTTACGTAGCAATTTAACATGTAATAAATGAAGGAACATCATAAAGCGATTCATTTGCATAATGAGTTTGACGTTTTATGAAATTATTAATGAGGAGAATTAACTTTGCAGTGATCGGCCAAATATGGGTAAATAATTAGTAGGCATATACGTTTAACTTTTATTCTGGTTATGTTATTGACTTATTTATCAAAATATTATTACTTTTATAAACCTAAGTCTAATAGCCTATATGTATTTTTCCTATCAATAGTCAAGTTCTAAATCTGCCTGAAAAGGATAGGTGTCAAGATTTAATAGAGCAAGAAGACCTGTTAATAGAGAAACAATCCAGATCTTGGATTTATGGGTGAATGGAGGGAGGAGGCAGAGATCTTGGTTTATGTTTGTCACCGAGGGGGCAACTTGAGGGGATTTTATTTGGGGGTGGGGGTTACAGGCTCTTACCCCCTACTCCCCCTTCTCGCTAGTTTTAGTCCATTGTTGTGACTTGCGCTCAGAGTGCAGCGGATCGGGTTAGCAACGAGACGCAGCAGTAGCCTATACCCACAACATTAACAGAGTGGCTAGCTAGCCTAAATGAGATTTAGCTAGTTATTAAATGTACTGGGTTCTGTTGGGACCAACTCATTCATGAACAGACTCTGCGCGAGTGAAGAGCGAACCACGGTGCGCAAAGATTGACCAACATCTGTTCCATTGTTGCCGGGCTGTAGCCGAATAATTATCCACATTTACAAGAGTGATATAAGGGACTCTACGCCTCTTACATTGGAGATCTGTCTGTTTCTATTCGCAACAACCAACACAGATCTCGTTCAGTCTAATCTCAAGAGGAGGGAGAATTAAGCAGCAAGTTTGGCCGAAGTCTCTCCCTATGGATTTAGCACTTTCTGTCTCGTGAGCCCCTGGAAAGAAGGAGACGGGCGCGAGCCTCATTCTGACGCGAGAACACAATCCGGTCGGGGTGAAGTGGACTCTGTTCCCCAGTCTGAAGGATCAGCTCCAGCTCCTTCCCTGCCTGCTCACCGCCGACCTGCTGTCCTTCACCTTCACGTTTTGGTTGTTTTGATGGATTTATAAGTGCATCTCCTAGGGTTCCACCCGGGCGCACACAGAAGAAAATCACCAAAGACAAAAAAAAAAGAAAAGACGATTGGACAGAAACCCAAATGAGGATTTCAATATTGACCTCGATCAAATGGAACTAGGATATTCTGGTGCCTAATCGAACTTTATCAAGGATTGATCATTACGAGCAAAGAACGGAATACAAGGTAAGAGGATTTCCTTGAATCCGCGAGGTAGTAGGCCTATATTATTTTATTTAGTGGTTACAGTCGACAAGTCCACTAAACAATTGCTTTATTGCAAAATGTATTTCAACTTTACACATTGAAGCCTATGAATAACCCCTTTTGCAAAGAGTTCCACGGCTGGTTATGATTTTTCGACAAACATTAATTCAGACAATGTGATTCTGTTAGCCTAATGCATGAGTTTGAATGAAATTCATGATTATAGAGCCTACTTCGGTTGCAATAATGTATCCCCACCAATTTGAGTTTGTGAACATTGAGCGATTGCTGAATGTGGCAGACACTGCCGCATAGTTTTAACATAGTCTCACGGTCGTATCGATTTGATCGACTTTGCGCACACATGACGTGATATTGTTGTGTTTTTCGTCCAATAGCTTATGTGAGAAGCTTTTCCAACCGTACAATATATATATATCAATTCGGCTACAAAGATAGGCCGGCAATACTTGTAACGCGCCATGGGAAAATGGTTGAAGTTATAGGGAATTTCTCACGATGATCATCTAGTTAAAATTTAACAGAACTAGCTGGTTGTTGGAAGGTAACGGAGCAGAAGACATCGTTTGATTTATGACAACAGCATCGTAACATTTTTTTTTTACGGATAGTGTAAATCCTTCACGTGCATGTTTTACTTTCACTTGGTGCTTTTGACATAAACACAGACTAAACACTGGACAACTTTCACTCGTTTATTTCACGCCAAGATTAGTCTACATGGGGCCACATCGAGATACGTCTACCATTTACTTCGCTGAAGATAAACACGCCGTAATTAACTCAACATATAAAAATAATATTTGTGTTTTTTCCAGTTAGGCTAAATGGAGAAATAGTAGAGTTCGTTGATGGATAGCTATTAAACGGTGTGTACCACGGCCAGTGGCGGACTTAGTGATTTGAAGGCAGAGGCCAGTCTGAGGCCCCCCACCCCTCCTGTGTGTGTGCTTTTCAATGGGTTTTTATAGTAAAGACATGTACATTTAACTGTAAAAATCTATTACCTTTTAATGTGCCATGAACACAACCAGTAATGATGTTTTCAACTGATTGTTAAAAAAAAAAAAAAGTAGGTTACCTTCGCTGCACCTTCAGCCAAACTAATTCCAGCATCCAATCAGTGCACTGTGCACCCGCCAACTTTCCTTCAATTCGCAAGTGGCTGAAACTCTGAACATCAGATACACTCCTCGCGTCCTCTCTCCTAATCTCCTTCACAAAACCCATTGGAGAAGGTCAGAGGAGAGGGACCTCTGGTTTTGTCATCCAATGGGTTTTGAGGAGGAGAGAGAATGCGAGGAGTGTGCAACTGAGATGGTTAGAGTGTTGGGCCAGAAACCAAAAGGTTGCTGGATCAAATCCCTGAGCTGACATAGTAAAAATATGTAATTCTGCCCCTGAGCAAGGCAGTTAACCCACTGTTCCCCGGGCGCTGTGGATGTCGATCAAGGCAGCCCCCCACACCTCTCTGATTCAGAGGGGTTGGGTTAAATGCGGAAGACACATTTCAGTTGAAGGCATTCAGTTGTACAACTGACTAGGTATCCCCCTTTCCCTTTTTTTAAATAATGCCCAACTCACAAGGCCCCTTGATGATGTTCTCCTGCCTAATGGTAAGTCCGCCACTGACCATGGCTGCACGCACACGGTCTGCATGGAACACTCCAGGACTGGCGCCTGTGCACAGTTGGCCCGACTCGGTTCAGTTGTCGTCATCTGGACAAATCACGAAGCTCAGTCTTGTTCCTGTTGCCAACTGTGGTCCCCTGTCACGCGATAATAAAAATAAACAACCCCTTCCCATCAAATAACAAATTATTTGTTGTTCTCATAAGAGCAGTCTGCTCTAAAATGATTTGAATACGTCCTCACTAGATTATTTAGTGGGCTCAGGGAAAAATTACACACGTAAGCCTAGGCTTATTTTTCTTTAACCTGTTTTGGCCTGTCTGTTGTGTTGAGTGCGCCTGTGAATTTGCTATTGTTGCTCCCCGATAGCTTCCTGGCAAGTCTCAAGTGTTTTCATAGTAACAGCCCATTATCCAGACAGGCTGTGCACCTTCCATTCCAAACAACAGGCTAGAAAAGCCACATGTTCACAGCTTCTAGTCATTCATGACGCAGGGGACAGTGGACAATGTGCTGTAGGCTAATGACTGGACGGTCAGGACACCTGTTTAATAAGAATACAGAGCCAGTCAAAAATAGTCTCTTTCTATCTCTACCTATTCACAAGGCTATATACCACAAACTATTTCAGTGCTACTTACTGGAATCACATGCTACAATTTGACATAATGACTGACTGATTCTGTGTTGTATTGTCTTTCTAGGTCCAGTTTTTGGGGTGTGTGTTGAGTTTGCCAATGCCCGGAATCGGTGTGTGAGACCAGGGTTGCCCCCTTTATTCTTCACACACACACACACACACACATCTGCAAGATGGTGAATGTCTACACGGCTTGCATCGTCATACACTGTCTGACTGTTGGACTCCTGGCCAAAGCCATCGGGTCAGACGACGGAAAAACAGAAGGTAGGTTGTTCAATATTGCCTAGGATTTGTTGTTCTTATATGTTCTTGTGTGTAATTTCCCCTATACTGATGACTAGTCCAAACCCTCTTGAGAATTATTTGCTGATGGATAACTGGTTGAATTCTCCCTGAGGGAGGTTTCTCAACTTTATCCGTTGCAGTTTCTTAAAATACATCTCTCAAATGTATCTCTATAGTACACAGCTTCAAATTTCAAGTGAGGTTGCTCAGTTCTGCTCAGACAAGTAATAAAATAAACCACCAACAAAAGCTTTCAAAATAAATAAATGAATCCTTCCGTCAAGGCTCCATTTAATTCACTGAAAGATCTCATTGAGGAAGGAGAAAAATGCCCGTAGCTGTAGAGTACAGGAACCCTTTGATTCATCAGGCTGGTCTCTCTATAGGCAGAGCAGCGAGCCATGGGGAAGGTAAGATCCAGTCGAATTCAAGGTGACAGGAAGGAGGAAGGTTGTAATCATTTTTCGGGGGTGAGGAGAAAAAACAATCTCCCAGTGCTTTTGGTGCTGTAAACCATGCTACTCGATCCCTCCAAGACCCTGAGGCTCGGAAGTGTAAATCTGTCTGGCCCGTCGCCAGCCGAGAGAGCCGAGGGTGGAGGGGAGGAAGGAGAGGAGGAGGAGAGGATATTGGGGGGGGGCTTCCATTGATGTTTTACAAATACACGCCTGTCTTTGTTTATTACCTGCCACAGCCATCCATTCATCTCTAAGTATTGTTATGATGTGTGCAGATTGGCTACAGGCTTGGCAAATTGCAGCCCTCCAGGTTTACAGGAGTTGGGGTTTCTTTTAAGACCCTATACTGATCACTATCAGGGAAGGAGGAAGCCCTGCTCTAGTCTAGGGCTAATTCAAACACTTTAGTCCATGTTTTTATAACACATTATTCAAATCAAATTGTATTTGTCACATGCGCGGAATACAACAGGTGTCTGTGAAATGCTTACTGACAAGCCCTTAATCAACAATGCGGTTTAAAGAAAATAAAAGTTAAGAAAAGATTTATGAAAAAAACGTAAGTAAAAAAAGTAACAGAATAAAATAACAATAACGAGGCTATATACAGGGGATACCGGTACCGAGTCAATGTGCGGGGGTACAGGTTAGTCGAGGTAATTGAGGTAATAAGTACATGTAGGTAGAGGTAAAGTGACCATGCATATATAATAAACTGTGAGTAGCAGCAGTAAAGCAAAATGAGTGGCGGGGATGATAGCAAATACTTTGGCTAGCCGTTTGATTAATTGTTCAGCAGTCTTATGGCTTGGGGGTAGAAGCTGTTAAGGAGCCTTTTAGACCTAGACTTGGCGCTCCGGTACAGCTTGCCGTGCGGTAGCAGAGAGAACAGTCTGTGACTTGGGTGACTGGAGTCTTTGACACCTTTTTGGGCCTTCCTCTGTCCCCGCCTAGTATAGAGGTCCTAGATGGCAGGAAGCCTGGCCCCAGTAATGTACTGGGCCGTACGCACTACCCTCTGTAGCGCCTTATGGTCAGATGCCGAGCAGTTACCATACCAGGTGGTGATGCAACCAGTCAGGATGCTCTAGATAGTGCAGCTGTAGAACTTTTTGAGGATCTGGGGACCCATGCCAAATCTTTTCAGTATCCTGAGGGGGAATAGGTTTTGTCGTGCCCTCTTCATGACTGTCTTGGTGTGTTTGGACCATGATAGTTTGTTGGTGATGTGGACACCAAGGAACTTGAAGCTCTCAACCCGCTCCACTACAGCCATGTTGATGTGAATGGGGGCGTGTTCGGGCCTCCTTTTCATGTAGTCCACGATCAGCTCCTTTGTCTTGCTCATGTTGAGGGAGAGGCTGTTGTCCTGGCACCACACTGCCAGGTCTCAGACCTCCTCCCTATAGGCTGTCTCATCAAAATCAAATCAAATCAAATTTATTTATATAGCCCTTCGTACATCAGCTGAAATCTCAAAGTGCTGTACAGAAACCCAGCCTAAAACCCCAAACAGCAAGCAATGCATGTGAAAGAAGCACGGTGGCTGGGAAAAGCTCCCTAGGAAAAACTCCTGAGAAAGGCCAAAAACCTAGGAAGAAACCTAGAGAGGAACCAGGCTATGAGGGGTGGCCAGTCCTCTTCTGGCTGTGCCGGGTGGATATTATAACAGAACATGGTCAAGATGTTAAAATGTTCGTAAATGACCAGCATGGTCAAATAATAATAATCATAGTAATTGTCGAGGATGCAACAAGCACGTCCGGTGAAACAGGTCAGGGTTCCGTAACCGCAGGCAGAACAGTTGAAACTGGAGCAGCAGCATGGCCAGGTGGACTGGGGACAGCAAGGAGTCATCATGCCAGGTAGTCCTGAGGCATGGTCCTAGGGCTCAGGTCCTCCGAGAGAAAGAAAGAAAGAGAGAAGAGAGAATTAGAGAGAGCATATTTACATTCACACAGGACACCGGATAAGACAAGAGAATACTCCAGATGTAACAGACTGACCCTAGCCCCCCGACACATAAACTACTGCAGCATAAATACTGGAGGCTGAGACAGGAGGGATCAGAAGACACTGTGGCCCCATCCGATGATAACCCCGGACAGGGCCAAACAGGCAGGATATAACCCCACCCACTTTGCCAAAGCACAGCCCCCACACCACTAGAGGGATATCTACAACCACCAACTTACCGTCCGAAGACAAGGCCGAGTATAGCCCACAAAGATCTCCGCCACGGCACAACCCAAGGGGGGGGCGCCAACCCAGACAGGAAGACCACGTCAGTGGCTCAACCTACTCAAGTGACGCACCCCTCCCATGGACGGCATGGAAGAACACCAGTAAGTCAGTGACTCAGCCCCTGTAAAAGGGTTAGAGGCAGAGAATCCCAGTGGGAAGAGGGGAACCGACAAGGCAGAGACAGCCTTGTCGGAGATCAGGCCTATCACCGTTGTGTCGTCAGCAAACTAATTGGTGGCGTTGGAGTCGTGCTTGGACATGCAGTCATGGGTGAACAGGGAGTACAGGAGGGGACAAAGCACCCACCCCTGAGGGGCCCCCGTGTTGAGGATCAGCATGGCAGATGTGTTGTTGCCTAGCCTTATCACCTGGGGGCGGCCCGTCAGGAAGTCCAGGATCCAGTTGCAGAGGGAGGTGAGCTTTGTGGGCACTATGGTGTTGAACACTGAGCAGCATCTGTGGATCTGGTGGGGCGGTATTCGAATTGGAGTGGGTCTAGGGTTTCCGGAATGATGGTGTTGATGTGAGTCATGACCAGCCTTTCAAAGCACTTCATGGCTACAGACGTGAGTGCTATGGGTGGTAGTCATTTAGGTTGGTTACTCTAGCATTCTTGGGCACAGGGATTAGGGTGATCAGCTTGAAACATGTAGGTATTAAAGACTTGGTCAGGGAGAGGTTGAAAATGTTAGTGAAGACACTTGCCAGTTGGTCCGCGCATGCTCTGAGTACACATCCTGGCTGTTTAGAAGCGCAATCTCCACCATAAATTCCAAGGATTTATACAGGATTTACCCCAGTTGCTCAAAGGACCTGCTCTCACTTGGGGCCAAAGCCAGACCACTGGTCCTTTTCAGCCTTAATTTACATAACAATGGCTAACTGTGAACTTGAACACTTTCTCACAAAGCAACTGTTTTGACTATGCAAAGGTTGTTGATTCTGCGCTTCACAAGTGCTCACTATCATCCCTAGCTATGGAAACACAATTTACCTAGGGGTGTACTCACTAGTGTAACACTGGTGTTACAGTTGAAAAGCAGCATCATTAGTAAGGTGAACCCAGGTAGTTTTTCAATGTGCCTGTTTCTTAAGAGGGCCTACCCATGACTCCATGGACAAGCTGACTCCCGCAGTGGAGAAGTGGTGAAGGTCCCGGGTCCCTGCCTCGGGGCCCACAATGCAGCACTAAGTCTCTGCCAGAAGACATTTGACTCATTGGTAATAATTCAGCATGGCAACACCACCCAGGAACGTTCCAGTTACCAACCAGGAAAATAAAAAAGAGAGAGAACGAGAGAGTGAGAGAACAGAGGTAGCCATTATGAACTCTGGCTGCAGGATGAAGTTGGTGATATTTTTTTTCTCCGAGGAGTGAAATGTATGCCACACACATAGGTCTGGAGCACAGGCGTCAGTGTGCTAACGCAGAACAGTGCTGCTCACACTCAAGCTGACAGTGATTTAGTGAGGAATTCATCCCCTCCAGATATGACATACAGTAGATCAAATGAATTGGCATCGAGGATGCTTTGCATTTTAAGTAGTCAATCTTTTATATATATTTCCACTATGTGGTAGGAATAATACTGTAAAATTGTGAAAATTATAATAATGGCCTTTTAGTGTAAGAGCTGTTTGAAATGATTGCTTGCAATTTCAGCCTGTTTTGGTGGGATGGAGTTTTGGCCTGTCTGGTGACATCACCAGGCGGTAAATCAGCTAATAGATCAATAAGAAAGAGAGTTCCAATCCTCTCTGCCAATAACAGCTAGTTTTACGTTTTCCCTTCCCCACTCAGACCACTCCCAGACACTCCAAGCAACATTCTTGCTTGAGAAATTTCCCTTTGCTAAGAAGCAATTTTTGTTTCTTTTTGACCATTTTAATTGAAAACAATCACAGTAAGGTACTTAATTGTTACCCAGAAATTATTTGATATTGAGATTTTTTTGCATTGGCTCTTTAACCACTGGGCTAGCCTAATGTGTTGTAAGCCATGTGACTACAATAGTATCGCTCACTCTTCTACACAGTCAGTATATTATTGACAATATTTCGTTATGGCAGTTGGTTCTCAGCATATCCTTTGTGGTGAATGGATACTAATGTAGAAGACTTACGTTGCAAAATGTGTCACCCAGAACAGAAACAAAGCGTAGCGTACCATGGATTCACCCCTAAAGGAACTCTAGTCATGAAAGAGAAGAGTGCATGTGACGGTCAAACGCTCCCCTGCCGGTCAAGTCACACCAGTGAAATGTTTTGTGTTTTGTTTTTTGTTGTGTTTGCCCCTTCGACACAGGGTGAATATTCACACTCAGCTGTGAGTTCAAATGAAGGCCACGGGCAGCTCACAGTCCTCACAAGTTCATTAGCATGGTTCTGTTTGCTTGGTGGGGAATGTTGCCTTTCCAAGCTTAACAGAAAGCAGCACTTTTAAAGTTGCCACATCTTTTTGCACTGCACTGCAAAGTAAAGTCACAATGTGGGATGGGATGGTAAGCTATTGGCTAGATGGGTCAATCACGTAGTCAAATGAATGGGAGCTTTTCATTGGACAGGGAGCATATAAGGTACTTATTACAGTGTAATACAGCTGTAATAAAATGTTTAGCAAATTTGAGTTTGAATTCACCCTAGCTCTCACCTGTGTATTCCTACTCCGCCTGCCTCGCGTGAAGCAGTTACAGCGAGCAGCTCATGAAGCAGCGGGAACAGATTGCCTTTTGCTTACTGAGGTGGCTACAGGAAGCAATCAGACAGAAAATTGGCCTGGAATTGCACTTTTAAGCGGTGTGACTGAGGGGGCACCCAGTATATGGCTGAGGCCAGTGGAGCCCTTATTGTGACACATTAGCCCCCAGTTTATCAGTGCGCTCTATCACCCACCAACCAACCAGTCTACATTCAAACTCAGGCACGTGGGGAAATGCGAGAAACACATACTTTTCCCGACGTGTTTAGATGTAAACTGAGACTGTAGTTTACTTTTTTAGTTTGTATTTTTTACAATCCCTCTCTCTCTTCTTCTCTCGGTACAGATTTGACGGTGTCTCGGCCGCTCATCTTGCCTGGTTACCCTGAGAACGCTACGGCGGTTGTGGGGGGACAGGTGAAGCTGCTGTGTAAGGTCCACCGGCCGGCCATCACCAAGGTCCAGTGGCTAAAAAGAGACGAAGAGCGCCTGGGAGCCGAGGGCCAGCCACATCTCAGAGCTCTGGAGGCCCTACAGAGCAACATCTCCAACGTGAACACTCTGTCTCTGAGCAACGTGTCTCTGGAGGATGCTGGAGAGTACATCTGTATGGCTGAGGCCACCACACACGCTGGACTACAGCTACAGTCCATGCAGTCTGCCTGGCTACAGGTTCTACCAGGTAAACACTTCTTGCTAGACTTTGTTCGTCAGGCTATTGGATGCTTCCCACATAGAATTAGGAATTTAATAGAATCTCTGTTTTTTTGTCAATTATGTCTTGATAGTAATTGATTACTAACAACAGTAACTAGTTGGAAGTCAATGTATATTAATCTCATGCCTTGTCCCTGTAGGGACCCTGCTCTCTCGTTACCTGGACCAGAGTACGGCCATTGAAGTCCCAGCAGGTACTTGCCATTGAACTGCCTCTATCCCAGTGGAGTAAAGAGAACAGAGAGGAGTATGAGTGAGGATGACAGGGGCCATCTGTGTTACTGAGAGGCTGTTTGGTGGGCTGGAATGGGCTCTCTCTCCGAGCCTGCTTCTTAGACCGCCACTGAACCATTGCCACCCCATCGATTTGTTTCTGAAGGCCAATCCGCTGTCACGCTACAACATGTTCATTAGCTACATTCTTTTTCTCTTTTCTCTTTTCTTTGTTCTTGTAGCTAGCTTGCTCTCACTCCCATAGTGATCCATGCTAAACAAAACAAGGAGCAGAGAGAGGTGGAGAGAGGCCTCCCAGTTGCCATGACAACCCCTTTTTGTGTGTGTGTCTGGCGGGTCAGGGGATAATGGGGGCGAGAGTTGAAAGGTCATAGTTGAAGGGATGGCCACTCTTGAGAACAAGATGTGGCCACCGATTGGCCTGTGTGTGTGTGTACGTGTGTGTCCCCCGAGTACTCACACGTTTGTTTTTGTCTCTTTGTTATCCCTGCAGATGTCCTGGAGGACCTTAGTGAGGACACCACTGAGCACCTGCTCCTGGAACCGGGTGATGTCCTCAAGCTGCGCTGTGACACCAATCGGCCGGGGGGCGTGTACTGGTACAAGGAGGGGACCCGGGTGCTGCACACCGCCCGCATCCAGATCCGCGGGGGCGTTATGGAGATCACGGACGTGACGTACGAGGATTCTGGGGTGTACGTATGTGTCCTCCGCGGGACCAAGGAGCCCCTGAGGAACTTCACCATCACTGTAGCAGGTGAGATCTAGATTTAGAAGACAGAATAAGTCTCAGCCTTAGAGGTAGGATGATATGTCCAATGAAGTTCTAGGTTATATGTATGCACCTCTATGGTCTTAGTCTCTATGGCCTCCTGAATGATCCGTTTTAAAAACAGTTATTAACTCTTTCCATATCTTTATGCTTCTCAGACTTACTGGGCTCCGGTGATGATGATGAGGACAACGGTCTAGAAGACACGTCAGCTGAGATTGAGAATGATCAGGTCTACTTCACAAGAGGTCCCTACTGGACCCACACCCAGCGCATGGAGAAGAAGCTGTACGCAGTGCCGGCAGGGAACACGGTCAAGTTCCGCTGCCCAGCCATGGGCAGCCCTCTGCCCTCCATCCGCTGGCTGAGGAACGGACGTGAGTTCAGGGGAGAGCACCGCATCGGAGGCATCAAGGTGAGACAGTGACCAACCTGGGAGCAAAGACAGTAGGAGAGTGGTTAGGGTGGGGATGAGATGGAGGGTGAAAAAGGGTGGGGAAGAGGAGGGAGGGGGAGAAAGGGAGAGGAAGAGGAGGGAGGGGGAGAAAAACAGTGGTTGCTGTTTTGTTTACTAGCATATAACTGCCACATACTTTGTTCTCAACCCTGGTCTCAATAGGGAAGTGACACACTGTGACTCTGTTTACACTGGATCCATCAAAGACAAGTTACCATAGAGACAGACAAGCACTTCCAAAGCACAAGCCAGTATAACTTGTATCCATAGGAATGATCCAACACACAACGTACAGACAACCCATTTCTAACGTGTCTGTTTTGTCCGTTTATAGTTGAGACACCAGCACTGGAGCCTGGTGATGGAGAGTGTGGTGCCTTCAGACCGTGGGAACTACACCTGTCTGGTGGAGAACAAATACGGCTCTATTGTACACAGCTACCTTCTGGACGTACTGGGTAGGAACACTCACTCATCCACCTCACAACGAAAACCTCACTTTACCTACCCAACACATTCTGCTGTTTGCTCATCTGACATTCAACTCCAAAAGCTGGGAGGGATAGTATGGGTAACGAGCAAAATAAATTCCCTCCACCATTCTCTAATTCAACCACATTCCGTCAAACTTGTAACACCAGCCCTTTCCGTCTCTCTCTTCATAATGACTGAAAGAAAAGTTGGCATGAACTCATTATAAAGTCTGTACATTTAGTCAAAGCTCCAGGGTGTGTTCAATACTGTAAGGTATTGTTTCCCCCCTCCTACACTCACTACCACCCCACTCTAGACATCTAGACACAGGCCGTCTCCCCGCGGAGCCACTGCCGGCCCATGATACTTAGCATGTCAGGCCTGATTACCGTCACCTCCCGATGCTCCCCCCACTCTACCTCAGTAGCGTCTCGCTAGACACAGAGAAACACAGAGGCTCCACAGCTCACCTCAGACAGAAGGAGGACAGCCGGTGGAGAGAGGAGAGAGGGAGCGGACGGCCAGGCTCCCCAACCAATTTTCCCCTTGACCTGTGACTGGCCAGTTTCTGCGGCTCGGCAGTCCAGTGTGGGGTCAACTGCTGTCTCCAGAAGCATGCAAGGGGGAAAGAGCTTGCACACACTGAACGGAGAAAGAGTAGCGACGCAGCGACTTAAAAGCTGGCCTGGCTAGAAAATAAAGTTGCTAATGAAACCAATTAGTGAGACTGATTGAGTCTGGCTGGTGTTGGTTGTGAGAAACAATGCCTGCTTATCTGTCCTTTCCCCTTTGGTGCTGCTGTGCTGCGGTCAGTCAAATTAACACTGGTCGTTACCACTGGCCTTTCTCTCCATGCCAGCGAAACACAGCATTTAGGAAACAAATAAGACCGATCTGGAGATAACCTTGTTTCATCTGAATCTAAAATATACTGTTATTTTATATGAGTATTTACTTCAATGGTTAAGTTATTCCAGGCATTCCAGAGTACTTCTGGTAGTTTAGAGACAGCGATGTGCTCCGTTGAACAGAGGAATCTCCCTCTCGCTGTCCCCCACGGCTGAACTTTGAACTCTTCCCTCGGGCAAGGGGAATCCTCATGGCCCTCTGGAGTCTAACACTCTCTCTCTATTTCTCCCTCCCTCTGTCTGTTTTCAGAGCGCTCCCCACACAGGCCTATCCTGCAGGCTGGTCTGCCAGCCAACACTACAGCGGTGGTGGGCACTGATGTCCAGTTCTTCTGTAAGGTCTACAGCGATGCCCAGCCCCACATCCAGTGGCTGAAACACATTGAGAGGAACGGCAGCCGCTACGGCCCCGATGGGACTCCCTACGTTCAGATACTGAAGACAGGCAGCCTAAACATGTCGGAGGTGGAAGTTCTCTACCTGACTAAGGTGACCATGGAGGATGCTGGAGAGTACACCTGTCTGGCTGGAAACTCCATCGGCTTCTCCCACCAGTCTGCCTGGCTCACCGTCATCTCGGGTTTGTTTATCCTTCAAACTACAGTATGGCAACATATGGCCAAAGTAAGGAGTTTAGAAGAATTCAGAATAAATTGTCACTTGTGCTTTGGGCCAAGTATAGTCACCTTACCAAAGGTATTTTTTAGGGCTGTCAGAGTTAATCAGTTAACTTTTTGTAATTTTTGTGCACAATTTTTTTTATTGTGATTAATTGCATTGTCGGAAAGTGTTCAAAATACACTGAAAACATACAAAATACATAATATATACAGCTAAAAACAACAATTTGATGTCAAAACAAGTTGACTTTGAGGTTAAAAAAAGTGTGCTTTATCAATTGACCAGATTTTGCGACCCGTTATTTTGGACAAAATCAAGACGTCAATATTCTTGTAATGCTTTTTTAATAAAAATCTTAAATTACAGCTCAATTAGAGAAAATTCTGAATTTACGATTAATCGTGATTAATCACAGCCAATACTGCAATTAACTAATTAAATAATATGTTGTTTGACAGCCCTAGTCTTTTAGCATCGAGTTCAGAAGAAATGGTCACTTGAGTCCGTCTCAAACCCATCCTTTTATTTCCTTCTCATTGTCTTCTTCTCATAGAGGAGGACGTGGCTGACGAGGTGGACCTAATGGAGACCAAGTACACTGACATCATTATCTACGCGTCTGGCTTCCTGGCTCTGGTTATGGCCATCGTTATCGTGGTGCTGTGTCGTATGCAGGTAAACCCCAGCAGAGAACCCTTCGATGTCCTCCCTGTCCAGAAACTCTCCAAGTTCCCCCTCCGCAGACAGTACTCTGTGGAGTCTAACTCGTCAGGGAAGTCCAGTGCGTCTCTGATGAGAGTGGCCCGCCTGTCTTCCAGCTGCTCCCCTATGCTGGCCGGAGTCATGGAGTTTGAACTGCCCTACGACCCCGACTGGGAGTTTCCCAGGGAGAAGTAAGTCCTGTTTGACTTTCTGGTTTGTTAGGGGTTTTGGTTTAGGTACTTACTGGTTATTGAGTCAGTCATTGAGTTCCTCCATCTTGAATATGTGTTTTGGTTTCTGTTGAGTTCCATATATCTTCACTGTACTGACCATCATTGTCCTTCCTGTCTCCAGTCTGACGTTAGGGAAGCCACTGGGCGAGGGTTGTTTCGGCCAAGTGGTCAGAGCTGAGGCCTATGGGCTCAACAAGGACCATCAGGAGAACATCTCCACTGTGGCCGTCAAGATGCTGAAAGGTACGAACTAGGAACCATCTTCTTAGGAAAGACTGGACAATGACTGGTATTTATTGTTGACTCTATTTCCAGATCCACTACATGACCAAAAGTATACTCGTCTAACATCTCATTCCAAAATGATGGGCATTAATATGGAGTTGGTCCCCCTTCGCTGCTATAACAGCCTCCACTCTTCTGGGAAGGCTTTCCACTAGATGTTGGAACATTGCTGTGGGGACTTGCTTCCATTCAGCCACGAGCGTTAGAGAGGTCGGCCACTGATGTTGGGAAATTAGGCCTAGCTCTCAGTCAGTGTTCCAATTCATCCCAAAAGTGTTTGATGGGGTTGAGGTCAGGGCTCTGTGCAGGCCAGTCAAGTTATTCCACACCAATCTCGACAAACCATTTCTGTATGGACCTCGCTTTGTGAACGGGGTCATTGTCATGCTGAAACAGGAAAGGGCCTTCCCCAAACTGTTGCCTCAAAGTTGGAAGTACATAATCGTCTAGAATGTCATTGTATGCTGTAGCGCTAAGATTTCCCTTCACTGTAACTAAGGGGCCTAGCCCGAACCATGAAAAACAGTCCCAGACCATTATTCCTCCTCCACCAAACTTTAGAGTTAGCACTATACATTGGGGCAGGTAGCGTTCTCCTGCATCCACCAAAGCCAGATTCGTCCATCGAACTGCCAGATGGTGAAGTGTGATTCATCACTCCAGAGAACACGTTTCCACTGCTCCAGAGTCCAAAGGCGACAACCTTTACACCACTCCGGCCAATGCTTGGCATTGCGCATGGTGATCTTAGGCTTGTGTGCGGCTGCTCGGCCATGAAAACCCATTTCATGAATCTCCTGGCGAATAGTTATTGTGCTGACATTGTTTCCAGAGGCAGTTTGGAACTCGGTAATGAGTGTTGCAACCAAGGACAGACGATTTTTATGCGATAAGCGCTTCAGCACTTTGGCGGTGTTGTTCTGTGAGCTTGCTCCTAGACATTTCCACTTCACAATAACACTTTGACCGGGGCAGCTCTAGCAGGGCAGGCATTTGACAAACTAACTAGTTGGAAAGGTGGCATCCTATGACGGTGCCATGTTGAAAGCTCTTCAGTAAGGTCATTCTACTGACAATGTTTGTCTATGGAGATTGCATGGCCATGTGCTCGATTTTATACACCTGTCAGCAACAGGTGTGGCCGAAATAGCCGAATCCACTAATTTGAAGTGGTGACCACATTGTATATAAAGTATATGTTCCTAAGACTTCAAATGTGTGTCCCTCTCATTCCCCAGATGATGCCACAGACAAAGACCTGTCAGATCTCATATCTGAGATGGAGCTGATGAAGGTGATGGACAAGCACAAGAACATCATTAACCTCCTGGGGGTGTGCACAGAAGATGGTGAGTTCAAGACACAAGTTCACAACCAAAAGTCAAAAGCTACTATCTCACTGTTGCTCCTCACTCATTCGACTCTAGCCCTACTCAGTGACCTTGTCATTAATGGTGGTCCCATGCCTCCAGGTGTCCATAGGGAGGATGGAGTCGATCACTAACTTTCTCCCCTCCCCTATCAGGTCCTCTGTACGTGCTGGTGGAGTATGCGTCTAAAGGCAGCCTCAGGGAGTACCTGCGGGCCCGCCGGCCCCCTGGCATGGACTACACCTTTGATGTGACCAAAGTGCCCGAGGAGCAGCTCACCTTCAAAGACCTGCTGTCCTGTGCCTACCAGGTGGCACGTGGCATGGAGTACCTGGCATCCAAAAGGGTGAGTACTATGTCTTAAAGGGGTTTGGTTAGCTTATATGTCCATCTCAATATGGATTATTAGGTTTAAAATCTGTATGTGGCCTTCTATAGAATGACTTTGGCCTGAAGGGGTTTAGACAACAAGCAAGAGCAAGTGACATCCCCCCTCCTTCCTTCCTTACCACCTACCCCCCAACACACCATTCCTCATTCACTAGCCTGGTCTCTCTTATCAACACATCCCTTTGTATGACACACCATCCTGGCATTCCACAGTGGAGTGGTGGTTGAGCCCTGTTTACCCCTCCAGTCCCCCATCCCTCTGTCCTGCCTGCCTGCCGCAGTGGGCTTTGTCCTTTTTAGCACAGCCATAAATCTGTTAGCAAACAGGCGCAGAGCTGCGTCTGTGCCCCGGCATGGGGTTTCTGTCTCTGTGGCCTGCTAAGAATGCAGCAGTCTGAAACTACCCCACCATTATGGAGCCCCCGGAAAACCAGGGCTTTCTCATTTCCACCAATCCCCAAATACCACGTCTATTTGAAATTAAAACCAGAATAAACTTAATGACATCCATTCAAGTCCAGCAAACAGTGGTTGTTTTTCAACAAAACCTCGAGATCTATATAAAGTTGATTTAATTTGGTGCGTTTGGTTAAAATTGGACGCTGCGTGTTGACTTAAGACCAGGTCTTTTCATTTTAGAAACTCACAGCGAATCATTTCTATGTCAATACTATCTGGTTTTACATGACTGCAAAAACAGAAAACCACAATGTAGACATGGTCATGTAATTACAATATTCTAAATTGTAGAGTAACATTTCATAAACATTTAACATAAAACTCAAAACTGCGTATATCTTTATGTTCCCTGACTTAACCCTGGTTTCTCCTCTCTCTCTCTCTACAGTGCATCCACAGAGACCTTGCTGCCAGAAACGTCCTCGTCACGGAAGACAACGTCATGAAAATCGCAGACTTTGGCCTTGCTAGAGGAGTGCACCAAATTGACTACTACAAGAAAACCACCAACGTGAGTTATCTTATCCTGCTATACCCCTCACTGGTTCTGTGGCACCTTGTTCCTCTCCTAAATCGAGACAAGTGCCCGTTCCAGGGCTGCGCTGTTGTGTGTCATCTTGTTGGCCAACTTTCAGAACAGTCCCTGTTGGTACATGGAGACACAGCAGACTGTCTGCTCTCTGTCTAGTGTCCCCCAGTCGGCTTGTGCCTGTTTCAGCTTTAATGCTCTTAACCTTTTACTGCAGTGGGCTAAATCAGCGTCACACAGAGTGATTCTTGACAGTCTTAAACAAATCTGCTTTGAAACAAAAGTATACACCTCACACACCTGGTTATGGGCTTAAAGAAGAAGACACCTGTACCATGTCACATATAGAGTTGAAATGTATTACATTTTGAGTTTGCATCCCAATATATTACACTATACATATATCACAGAAGACTGAAATATAACAAAACGGTTGACATAGAAACACTTGAAAAAGCGGACGAGGAAGGGAAGAGGGGAGTGGGCGAAAGAGAGGAGGAACGGGGGAGTCGGGGAATGATGTATAGACGACTGGATGAAGGGCTCTGGCAACGTGGCAACCGACTGACTCACTGACTGTCCACCACTCACTAACGTTGTTCTGTTTTGCAGGGACGTCTGCCAGTGAAGTGGATGGCACCAGAGGCCTTGTTCGACCGAGTCTACACACACCAGAGTGACGTGTGGTCGTTTGGGGTGCTGATGTGGGAGATCTTTACCTTGGGGGGCTCGCCCTACCCCGGTATCCCCGTGGAGGAGCTCTTCAAGCTGCTGAAAGAAGGCCACCGCATGGACAAACCCTCCAACTGCACACACGAGCTGTGAGTAGACACGCAAGTGCACACCTAAACGTATCAAACACCACAACCAACACAGCCTTCTCACCTAAGCTCACAACTTTTAAGTTGGACATTGACATTTATTACAGTGTGTTTCAGAAGCTTTTTTTTTGTCCCTCTCCTGTGTTACATTTGCATGTTTGTAAATGTGAAAATACTGTGGAGGTGTGTAAATACCCTGGTGCTAACTAGCCCTCTCTGTCTATGTGTACAGCTACATGAAGATGAGGGAGTGCTGGCATGCCGTGCCCACACAACGACCCACCTTCAAACAGCTGGTGGAGGAGCTGGACAGAGTGCTGCTGTCTATCTCTGACGAGGTGGGTGTCTGGGACCCCTGCTTACACACACACACACACACACACACACACACACACACACACACACACACACACACACACACACACACACACACACACACACACACACACACACACACAATCTGCTCGCCAGATGTCCTGTTCCAACATACTGTTCCAGCTATAGTTTAGCTTATTACTTTAAGACACCCTGTAGTTTGTACACAGCACACAGTCTCAGATAAAATGTCAACCTTACTATGCATCACACAACACAAACGTCAAGCTTAAAAATACAATGTAATAAATTACACAAATGCAAAGGATTACCAAACTGAACAGTTTCTCTCCTGCTTCTTTTTCTTAGTACCTGGACCTGTCAACACCTTTCGAACAGTACTCCCCATCGTGCGAGGACACTTCCAGCTCTTGCTCCTCGGACAATGACTCTGTCTTTACCCACGATGCCCTGTCCACCGACCCCTGTCTGTTGGGTTACCACGACGTGAATTCTCGGATTGACCTGAAAACGGCACTGCGGTAGACAGCAGCTCCAATGCGAGTCCTCTGTCTCAAAGGGCATTACATGGAGAAGTTTACCTTGGGAAACGACCATGTTGCATGAAAAGTGGTACTTGGACTGTCTGCTCTGGCACTGTGCCCAACAACAGTATCTCAAACCTTGGCACTACAGAACCCCGGTCATCTGAAATGGCTGCCTCTTATCAGGTTTGGTGTTTTACAGTAAAAGGACTCTCTTTTGTTTGGGTCTCTATAGAGAGGATGGACAATGGTCATCTTGTACTCAAACTCATCTGAGCTAGCATCCGAACAGTATCCAAACTGGGCTTTTAAAACAGAAAAAGAAGTTTTAACATAAAATATTTATTTTGATATGGAAAAAAACAGAGAAGCTGATTGTTAAATATAAATCTCTCTATATATAAGATTATTTTACATTTTGCTATTTAAAATTGTCTTAAATCTCAGGATCTCTTGTGTTAAAAAGTTGCTGTAGAGGCAGCAAAGTGCCTGATTTTTTTTTCTTCCTGTGAATATATTAAAATATAAAAATGTTTTATGTACATATCATAAAAAATACAATTACCTTTTATAAATTATTCTAAATGATACAAAAATGAAGGTCTTCAACTGAGGTGAAGAAAGAAATAATGTATTCAAGCGTTTTAACGGCCAAAATGTCCTCGCGATTCTCCTTCCATTTCATCAAAACCCCTTTAGTCCTCTGTTTGTACGCTGCTCTGGCCTTTGTATTGCATCCAGGCCAATCGCCAAAGCCCTCAGAACCCCCAATCCCTTATGCCTTCAATTGTTGCAAACATAAACTAACTATAAGAACAGTATGGTCTGGGGGTCTGGGCCCTGAAAGAGAAGAATACAATTAAACACAGGACACTGTGGGGGGACAGGGGGAGCAGCCCAGCTTCTACTGTCAGTGCTGTATGAAAAGGACTGGACCTGAAGGTCTGAATGTGAAAAGCCCAGTGTGATTGATTTTGAATCCTCCTCTTTTGTTTCCCCTGTAACCCTTTAACCAGGCCCAGTGTGTCTGTAGAGGTACAGGCTGAGGCTGGGCCTGGACAATAGGGTCTTTGACAGTCCTGATGGGTGTGACTGTGGGGACACTGTGGGGACAGGGATGGTGGGGAGATCCGGGGGGTAGCCTCAGCCCGTCAGCACCTCAGCCTGGGCCTGTGTGCAAATGAAGACTCCCTTATTATGATAATGCTTGGCTCCCAGTGATACCAATCTTTATTCTGCTACCATCTTTTAATATACATATGCTAATTCTTATGCTTTGTTACAATTGGGGAGAATACTCAAAATGTCCTCCAGGGAATGCAAAGGGTTCACCTCAAATCATATTGTTAAGCCTCTAATGTTGTTGTTTCAACAACGCTTCAAAATCGAACTGCCTCGATCGTTTTTCGTTCAGATGACTCACAAGCATTTGTATTAAAATGGTGGTGTTGTGGGTTGAAAGCAAAGCATAATGCACATACAGTAACAAGCAATTCAGGTACCAGGGCAGTGGGACTGGCTACCTTTTTGTGTACAATGATATCCTTACCGTTGAGGTGTGAGATTTATTTGGTGGGTCATTTTTTGGAAAACGAAACATTTAGCTCAAAAATCGTTTTTTTCTACTCGAAAGCAGCATGACCTCCAACTAAGAACCAAACCATGAGCTACAGAACAGCCTCTATGAATTTAACTTAGCCCTTCAGCATTGAGAGTTGTATCACAAAGATCTTCAGTATGGTTGTTTTGATTCCCATACTACACAACGTCAGGATCAACTGCATGACATTCCATTTATGTACGCCCAATACAATTGTAACAATCACAATGTTCTTTAATAAAAATTCATCAAGATCATTATTTTAGAAATATGTAATTTATTTGTTTATTGTTTTGTTTTTATATGAAATAAAGTATAATTTAAAAGATCCACTTTGTCCTTTGCCATATGTCATTCTTTTAGAAAGAGAAATGAAGAGACAGGATGCACAGAAAGAGAAACAAAGAAAGACAGCAGCTGAAGACAGAGAAAGGGAAAGAGAGAAAATGAGAGAGGGAGACAAGAGAAAAAGATGAGGGTTAGGGGTTAAGAGGTAGGGGTAGAGTGCACTAGTGATCACAGAGACCCAGTTCCTTTTAATTAGCATTCTCAGCCCCAGCACACGGCTGGCTTATCTCTCATGTGAGTCATTCCAACTCAAAAAGCACAAGAAAAAGGATTTCAACACCCACAATCTCAGATTGTTCTGAAATTGTTTGTGTAGTTAGACCAGATAACATTAGCATTACTGAAACATTATTTTGTTGAAATATAATTTGATCTGAAATTAAGCTAATTGATTGCACCCAAACTGGCCATTTTAATTGATAGGATTCATATAATCTTCAATTAATATAGTACCTAACATCCGATTTAAATAATATTTATTCCAAACAATGAGTAAGACATTGATGATGTCTTACTCATCAAAAGCCACTCACGGACATTATACAGTATCAGTTCTCTATGTCTGACAAGTAGTATGGAGATGCTGCTTGGAGTATTGCTTCTTCATCTTTTGCAATGTTCTCCCTGTGAATTTGGTGATGTTTTTTTCCCCTGTACAGAGACATTAGCTATTAAAGTCGCTTGAATTATTTACCATAAATTAGTGTGAAAGTACCAGCTGTCATTAAGGTAAAGGGTGGCTACTTTGAAGAATCTCAAATACCAAGTATATTTTGATTAGTTTAAGACTTTTTTGTTTATTACATGATTACATATGTGTTATTTTATAGTTTTGATGTCTTCACTATTATTCTACAATGTAGAAAGTAGTAAAAATGAAGAAGAACCCTGCAATGAGTAGGTGTATCCAAACTTTTGACTGGTACTGTATGTAAATCCTATAAATTAAAAGGTCCAATCTGGGAGCGATCAATTAGCTTAATTTCGCAGAGATCAAATTACATTTCAACAAATTAATGTTTCAGGAATGCTAATCTCATCTGTTTCAAACTTACAGAAAAGATTTCAGTACAATCTGAGATGGTGGGTGTCATGGCTTGCTGAAATGACATGGAATGATCCATGTTTAACAAATGATGGCCAGCCAGTCAGTCAGTCAGTCAGAAGAGGACCAGGCAGGGAGCCACCCATCCCTGTCCTAACCAGGCCTGGGCTCTCTCTGTCGGTCCTGATAGTGGCCTGTGTCTGGGGTGGGGGTGGGGTTATGGTGGTTAGAGGCCATCTGCTCCAGCTGGGGACTAGGAGATAAGGCCAGCAAGCCAGAGATCAGTCTGGAGTTGATCTATCACACCTCCTCACATCTCTACATGCTCAGGATGCCTGGGGTGAGGGGCAGTGTGTGTCAAATCAAATCAAATGTTATTTGTCACATGCTTCATAAACAACAGGTGTAGACTAACAGTGAAATGCTTACTTACTTATGGATCAATTTCCAAAATTTCAGAGTTATTGAAAATGGGAAAACTGTAACTCAGCCACTGAGGAACATTCACTGTCTTCTCGGTAAGGTTACTCCAGTGTAGATTTGGCCTTGTATTTTATGTTATCATCCTGCTAAAAGGTGAATTCATCTCCCAGTGTCTGGTGGAAAGCAGACTGAACCAGATTTTCCTCTAGGATTTTGCCTGTGCTTTAGCTCCATTCCATTGATTTTTTATCCTGAAAGATTCCCCAGTCCATAACGATTACAAGCATACCCATAACCTGACGCAGTCACCACTATGCTTGAAAATATGGAGAGTGGTACTCAGTAATGTGTTGTACTGGATTTGCCCCAAACATAACACTTTGTATTCAGGACAAAAAATGTATTGCTTTGCCACATGTTTTTGCAGTATTAGTGCCTTGCTGCAAAAAGGATGCATGTTTTGGAATATTGTTATTCTACAGGCTTCCTTCTTTTCACTCTGTAAATTAGGTTAGTATTGTGGAGTAATGTTGTTGATTCTATCCTTAGTTTTCTCCTATCAGAGCCATTAAACTCCGTAAGTGTTTTAAAGTCACCATTGGCCTCATAGGGAAATCCCTGAGCTGTTTCTTTCCTCTCCGGCAACTGAGTTAGGAAGGACGCCTGTATCTTTGTAGTGACTCAGTGTATTAATACATCACCCAAAGTGTAACTACAAACTTCAACATGTTCAAAGGGATATTCAATGTCTTCTTTTTTAAGATGCACCCATCTACCCATCATGTGACTTGTTAAGCACATTTTTACTCCTGGACTTATTTAGGCTTGCCATAACAAAGGGGTTGAATACTTATTGACTCAAGACATTTCAAAAAACATAATTCCACTTTGACATTATGGGGTATTGTGTGTAGGCCAGAGACAAAAATCTCAATTTAATCCATTTTAAGTTCAGTCTGTAACAACAAAATGTGGAAAAAGTCAAGGGGTGTGAATACTTTATGATGGCACTGTTGGTAGGGGTAAAGTGACTAAGCAACAGGATAGATAATAGACAGTAGGAGCAGCGTATGTGGTGAGTGTGAAAGTGTGTGTGTGTGTGTGTGTGTGTTGGGGTGTCTGGGTAAGTATGTGTGAGTGTGTGGGTAGAGTCCAGTGTGTGTGCATAGTGTCAGTGCAAGAGAGTTAGTGCAAAAAAAAACGGTCAATGCAGGTAGTCCGGGTAGCCATTTGGTTAGCTATTTGGTTAGTCTTGTTTAGCAGTCTTGTTTGGCAGTCTTATGGCTTGGGGGTAGAAGCTGTTCAGGGTCCTGTTGGTTCCAGCCTTGGTGCACCGGTTCCGCTTGCCGTGCGGTAGCAGAGAGAACGGCCTATGGCTTGGGTGGCTGGAGTCTAAGAACATATGTTGGGCCTTCCTCTAACTCCACCTGGTATAGAGGACCTGGATGGCAGGAAGCTCGGCCCCAGTGATCTACTGCACCATACTCACCACCCTCTGTAGCACCTTGGGGTCAGGTGCCTTGCAGTTGCTGTACAAAGCGGTGATGCAGCTAGTCAAGATGCTCTCAATGGTACAGCTGTATAACTTTTAGAGGATCTGAAGGCCCATGCCAAATCTTTTCAGCCTCCTGAGGTGGAAGAGGCGCTGTGGCGCCCTCTTCACAACTGTGTGGGTGTGTGTGGACCATGTTAATTCCTTAGTGATGTGGACACCGAGGAACTTGAAGCTCTCGACCCTCTCCACTACCACAGTGCCAGGTCTTTGACCTCCTCCCTATAGGCTGGCTAATCGTCATCGGTGATCAGTCCTACCATCGTCGTGTCATCAGCAAACTTGATGATGGGGTTGGAGTCATGTGCAGACACGCAATCATGGGTGAACATGGAGTACATGAGGGGACTAAGCACACACCCCTGAGGGCCCCCCGTGTTGATGGTCAGCATGGCGGATGTGTTGTTGCCTACCCCCACTGCCTGGGGCCGGCCTATCAGGAAGTCCAGGATCCAGTTGCAGACGGAGGTGTTCAGTCCCAGTTGAGATGTGCTTGGAGGGGACTAGGGTGTTGAATGCTGAGCTGTAGTCAATGAAAAGCATTCTTACCTAGGTGGGTGAGGGCAGTGTGAATGCAATAGAAATTCCATCATCTGTGGATCTGTTGGGGCGGTATGCGAATTGGAGTGGGTCCAGGGTGTCTGGGATGATGGCGTTAATTTGAGCCATGACCAGCCTTTCAATGCATTTCATGGCTATATACAGTATGTGAGTACTCGGGGCGATAGTCATTTAGGCAGTTTACCTTGGAGTTCTTGGGCATGGGGACTATGGTGATCTGCTTGAAATAAGTTGGTATTACAGACCGGGTCAGGGATAGGTTGAAAAGGTCATTCAAATCAAATCAAATCAAATTTATTTATATAGCCCTTCGTACATCAGCTGATATCTCAAAGTGCTGTACAGAAACCCAGCCTAAAACCCCAAACAGCAAGCAATGCATGTGAAAGAAGCACGGTGGCTAGGAAAAACTCCCTAGGAAAAACTCCCTAGAAAGGCAAAAACCTAGGAAGAAACCTAGAGAGGAACCAGGCTATGAGGGGTGACCAGTCCTCTTCTGGCTGTGCCGGGTGGATATTATAACAGAACATGGTCAAGATGTTAAAATGTTCATAAATGACCAGCATGGTCAAATAATAATAATCATAGTAGTTGTCGAGGGTGCAACAAGCAGGTCAGGGTTCCATAGCCGCAGGCAGAACAGTTGAAACTGGAGCAGCAGCACGGCCAGGTGGACTGGGGACAGCAAGGAGTCATCATGCCAGGTAGTCCTGAGGCATGGTCCTAGGGCTCAGGTCCTCCGAGAGAAAGACAGAAAGAGAGAAAGAGAGAATTAGAGAGAGCATATTTAAATTCACACAGGACACCGGATAAGACAAGAGAAATACTCCAGATGTAACAGACTGACCCTAGCCCCCCGACACATAAACTACTGCAGCATAAATACTGGAGGCTGAGACAGGAGGGATCAGAAGACACTGTGGCCCCATCCGATGATACCCCCGGACAGGGCCAAACAGGCAGGATATAACCCCACCCACTTTGCCAAAGCACAGCCCCCACACCACTAGAGGGATGTCAACAACCACCAACTTACCGTCCTAAGACAAGGCCGAGTATAGCCCACAAAGATCTCCGCCACGGCACATTGAAGACACTTGTCAGCTGGTCAGTGCATGCTCTGAGTACGCGTCCTGGTATTCCATCTGGCCCTGCGTCCTTGCGAATGTTAACCAGTTTAAAGGTCTTACTCACATTGGCGACGGAGAGTGAGATCACACAGTCGTCCTGAACAGAGAATTCTAAAGGAGAATGTCAGGCCATCCGTCTGTGAGCCGAAGCTGAAGAGCAGCTGAGATATGCAGCAAGAAAATGATCCAAAACACACAATCAAGTCTATACGACAATGGCTAAAAAGCAACACATTTGAAGGTTTGGAATGGCCTAGTCAAAGTCCAGACCTTATCCCAATTGAGATGTTGTGGCAGGACTTGAAACGAGCAGTTCATGCTTGAAAACCTACAAATATCGCTGAGTTACAGCAATTCTGCATGGAAGAGTGGGCCAAAATTCCTCCACAGCGACGTGAGAGACTGATCAACATTGAGTGTTGCATAACTTTGTTTATGAAATAAATTAAATAAGTATGTCATTACTGTGTTATTGTCACTCAGGTTCCCTTTATCTAATATTAGGTTTTGGTTGAAGATCCAATAACATTCAGCATCAAAAATATGCAAAAGTGGAGAAAATTAGAATGGGGGCAAATAATCTTTCACAGCACTGTAGCAGAATTGATCAGGAGCCTGTAAGACGGCTGCTATCCACTGCAATGCCATCTACTATGTGCGTGTGTGTGTGTATTTCTAGGAGGTTTAGGGTTAAGGTTAGAATTAGTGTCAGGGTTAGGAGATAGGGTTAGTTTTAGCGTTAGGGTTAGGAGCTAGGGTTAGGTTTTGGGGTTAAAGTTAGGGTTAGGGTAAGGGTTAGGTTTAGGGTTAGGGGTTAGGGAAAATAGGATTTTGAATTGAACTGAATTGTGTGTCCCCATAAGGTTAGCTTTATACAAGACAGTGTGTGTGTGTGTGTGTGTGTGTGTGTGTGTGTGTGTGTGTGTGTGTGTGTGTGTGTGTGTGTGTGTGTGTGTGTGAGAGAGAGAGAGAGAGGGAGGGAGAGAGAGAGAGAGAGAGAGAAGGAGAGTGAGAGAGAGAGATATATGGAAACCTAAACAGAGAAAACACCATACTCTTAACTCGAGACGTGATGCCTGACATTCTTAAGACACAGTACCTATCCCTTTGAAATATTTAAGTTTATTATGGCTTTGTGGGTTTAAGAATATCAGTTTGAGTGTCTCGCAGAGAGTATTCTTGAACTGCACTTATGAAGCAGGACTGAGTCAAAAACCTGGCTAACATGCCCCAGTGAATTCCCATTAATTCATATACACATCTTATCTGGAGATGTTGAGCAACCACAGCACACTGAATGGACTGTACTGTTCAGATAAGAGGGTCTGTGTGAGTGTGTGTGTGTGTGTGTGTGTGTGTGTGTGTGTGTGTGTGTGTGTGTGTGTGTGTGTGTGTGTGTGTGTGTGTGTGTGTGTGTGTGTGTGTGGGCTTGTGTATATGAGTTTGAGTCAGTCTGGTGAGCATTTCAGAACGCTAAATTGTCACGCGTATGTGTGTGTTTTCCCCTGTCCGATAGTGGTTTTGAGGTCATTCATATTTTCCTTTTGCATGTGATCAGAGACTATACTGGACAGAGCAAGGGGTAGGGGGGGAGGAGAGGCCAGACAAGGACAGGCTGAGGGAGTGTGAGGGACCGGATGGACAGTGCAGGGGCTGCGGGAGGGGGTAGGGGGGTGTTGGGCGTCAGGGCAGGCAGGGGGTGTTGACTCAGTGGTTGATATCTGCTGACTGTGTTCCTGGTTCCCGGGTGGCTGCTGAGGCCATGATTACTCAGGCTGCTGCGTGCAGCAATCACTGTGGGGTTAGATCTCACACATAATCTCCCTACCTGAATCATCACACAGAGGCAGATGAGAGGGCAATGTTTTTGTTCCCATTGTATCTGTATAGCTAATAGCTATACTGAATAGCTTACACAGAGCCATGGTATGGACATGGAAGAAGACAGGGCGCAGAGAGAGTTTCAGGTGAGTTGGCAGCGTTGTTGTTCACGTTGTTGTTTACTGTTAAGCAATGTGACTTCTGATGAACAAATGTTTTATTTATTTCACCTTTATTTAACTTGGCAAGTCAGTTAATAAGAACAAATTCTTATTTACAATGACGGCCTACCGGGGAACAGTGGGTTAACTGCTTTGTTCAGGGGCAGAAAGACAGATTTATATCTTTTCAGCTCTAGGATTCGATCCAGCAACCTTTCGGTTACTGGCCCAACGCTCTAACCACTAGGCTGCCTGCCGCCCCAAAACCCTGCTAAAACCATGAAATGTGATTATTCTCAACATAGCACTTCAGAAAGATTGTATATTATATTCTATTATATTCTATTATTACATATTGTAGCAACCTTGTGTTTGTAAGCGTGGATATCGACTCCGGCAATTGAGCATGCTTTCTTGGTGCACTCAATTTCCAATCTGACTATATCATAAAGCGTAGATAATTCAAATATTAATATCAAAGACAGTGCAACATGTCCAATGCTATTGGTGATGCTAGACCTTTTACTCCATAAAAATATAAAATAAACCATCACATTCTCCCTCTAGATTAGAATCTAGCAATGCTAACAATGATAATGGGACCAGAAATGGTAATGTACTGTATCGTCCAATATCTCAAAATAGGTTCCACATCAATTCAGCTCTAAAACCCTTCTGGGTAGCTAGGCTACCTGTCATTTGACTCTAAGCAGGAACAGGGGTGTGTGTGATTTGTGTGTGTGTGTGTGTGTGTGTGTGTGTGTGTGTGTGTGTGTGTGTGTGTGTGTGTGTGTGTGTGTGTGTGTGTGTGTGTGTGTGTGTCTTAGCCCTATTGTTTATGGTCTTAGTGGCCTGAGACGCAGCTTGAGGAGGACAGGATTGTCTCTCTTCTGGTGTTTGTGTCTTAAATTTAGCAAAGACTCCAGCCACCCTCGTCATAGACTGTTCTCTCTGCTACCGCACGGCAAGCGGTACGGGAGCACCAAGTTTATATCCAAAAGACTTCTTAACAGCTTCTACCCCCAAGCCATAAGACTCCTGAACAGCTAATCAAATGGCTACCCAGACTATTTGGGTAGCCCCTCTCCCCCCTCGTTTACGCTGCTGTTACACTCTGTTACTCTCTGCTAATTTATGCATAGTCACATTAATTATACTTATATGTACATAGTACCTCAATTACCTCGACTAATCGGTGGCCCCTGTATATAACCTCGCTATTGTACTGCTGCTCTTAAATTATTTGTTACTTTTTTTTATTTATCTATTTTTTACTTAACACTTATTTTTCTTAAAAATGCATTGTTGGTTAGGGGCTTGTAAGCATTTCACTGTAAGGTCTACACTGTATTCGGCGCATGTGACAAATACAATTTGATTTGATTTGAAATAACACCACGTTAATGAGGGGTGTCAATCACGAGGAGGGTGGGGAGACATGTTGGTCGGACGGGAAGGCAAGACTAAGCTATACTCTTCTGCTGGCTGGCTGGTCTACTGGTTGGCTGGCTGGCTGTTCGGCTGTTCGGCTACTCAACACTGTGGCTGGCTGGTCGGCTGCTCTGTGGCTGGCTGGCTGCTCCGTGGATGGCTGGCTGCTGCTCCATGGCTGGATGGGTGGCTGATGCTCTGTGGCTGGCTGGCTGGCTGGTCGACTGCTCTGTGGCTGGCTGTTAGGCTGCTCTGTGGCTGGCTGGCTAGCTGCTCCTTGGTTGGCTGGCTAGCTGGCTGTTAGGCTGCTCTGTGGCAGGCTAGATGCTCTGTGGCTGGCTGGCTGGTGGGCTGGCTGGCTCCCTGGCTGGATGGCTGGTGCCTTGGGGAAGCAGTAGCTCTGGCTGTGTCGACAGCCCCCAGTGTCACGTTACTCCAAACTATAAATCTCCAGAGGAATTCCGTAGGAGGCGGAAAACAAACATCCCGTAGTGAAACATATGGGGAGGATGAGGATCGGCTTCAAGTGCAACAAATCTGGGCCCCTAAAGATGTCTTTAAAATGTATGTCTAACTAAAGTGATAGTAAAAGTTATTGGCAATATAAGGCACTTTGAATATTTGATGACATCAGTAACACACAGACCTACAAATAACTGCCAAAATAATGGAAACATTTGAGAAAATGAGGCATACAAAGTATACTGAAAGCAGGTGCTTCCACACAGATGTGGTTCCTGAGTTAATTAAGCAATTAACATCCCACCATGCTTAGAGACATGTATAAAAATGCTGAACAGGCCATTATTTTGGCTACAATGGCTATGCCCCCATAGGATGACAATGCCCCCATCCACAGGGCACGAGTGGTCAAATCCAATCAAATCAAATTGTATTTGTCACATGCGCCGAATAGAACAGGTGTAGACCTTACCGGGAAATGCTTACTACAAGCCCTTAACCAACAATGCAGTTTTAAGAAAATAGAGTAAAGAAAATATTTATCAAATAAACTAGTAAAAAAACAAAAACAAAAAGTAAAACAATAATATAACAATAATGAATCTATATACAGGGGGTACCGGTACCAAGTCAATGTGCAGGGGTACAGTTTAGTCGAGGTAATTTGTAGGGGTAAAGTGACTATGCATAGAAAATAAACAGAGAGTAGCAGCATGGTAAAATCAAAAGGGGGGATCAATGCAAATAGTCTGGGTGGCCATTTGATTAATTGTTCAGCAGTCTTATGGCTTGGGGGTAGAAGCTGTTAAGGAGCCTTTTAGTCCTAGACTTGGCGCTCCGGTACCGCTTGCCGTGCGGTAGCAGAGAGAACAGTCTTTGACAATTTTATGGGCCTTCCTCTGATACCTCCTATTATATAGTTCCTGGGTGGCAGGAAGATTGGCCCCAGTGATGTACTGGGCTGTACGTTCTACCCTCTTGGGTATAGTGGGATTTCTTCTAAGCGTCCGGATTAGTGTCCCGCTCCTTTAAACGGCAGCTCTAGCCTTTAGCTTGGTACGGATGTTGCCAGTTTTCTATGGCTTCTGGTTGGGATATGTACGTGCGGTCACTGTGTGGACGACGTCGTCAATGCACTTACTGATGAAGCTGGTGACTGAGGTGGTGTACTCCTCAATGCCATTGAATGAATCCCAGAAAATATTCCAGTCTGTGATATCAAAACAGTCCTGTAGCGTAGCATCCGCGTCATCTGACCACTTCCGTATTGAACGAGTCACTGATACTTCTTGCTTTAGTTTTTGCTTGTAAGCAGGAATCAGGAGGATAGAATTATGGTAAGATTTTCAAAATGGAGGGCGAGGGAGAGCGTTTTACGTGTCTCTGTGTGTGGAGTAAAGGTGGTCTAGAGTTTTTTCCCCTCTTGTTGCACATGTGACATGCTGGTAGAAATTAGATAAAACGGATTTAAGTTTGCCTGCATTAAAGGCCCTGGCCACTAGGAGCGCCACTTCTGGATGAGCATTTTCTTGCTTACTTATGGCCTTATACAGCTTGTTGAGTGCGGTCTTAGTGTCAGCATCGGTTTGGGGTGGTAAATAGAAGGCTACGAAAAAAATAGATGAAAACTCTCATGGTATATAGTGTGGTCTACAGCTTATCATGAGGTACTCTACCTCAGGTGAGCAATACCTAGAGACTACCTTAATATTAGACATTGCGCACCACCTGTTATTGATAAATAGACACACACCCCCACCCCTCGTCTTACCGGACATAGCTGTTCTGTCCTGCCAATGCACGGAAAACTCAGCCGTATAATATCCATGTTGTTGTTCAGCCACAACTCTGTGAAACATAAGATATTACAGTTTTAATGTCCCGTTGGTAGGATAGTCTCAAACGGAGCTCATCCAGTTTATTCTCCAGTGATTGCACGTTGGCCAATAGAACGGATGGTAGAGGCGGGTTACTCACTCACCGCCAATTTCTCACAAGGCACCCTGATCTCCGCCCCTTGTATTTTCTTTATTGGGCCTTGTCCGGGAGCAGCATTATTTCCTTCACATCCGACTCATTAAAGAACAAATCTTCTTCCAGTTCGAGGTGAGTAATCACTGTTCTGAAGCTCTTTTTGGTCATAAGAGATGGTAGCATCAACATTATGCACAAAATAAGTTACAACCTATTTCGAAAAAACAAAATAGCACAATATTGGTTGGGAGCTCGTAAAACGGCAGCCATCCCCTCTGGCGCCAAATGCTAAACAAAATGGTTTGATGACCATGAAAATAACTTCAACCAAATGCCATATCCGTCTCAGTCACCAGATCTTAACCCAATTGAACACTTATGGGAGATTCTGGAGCGACGCCTGAGACAACATTTTCCACCACCATCAACAAAACACCAAATTATGGAATTTCTCCTGGAAGAATGGTGCCGCATCCCTCCAATAGAGTTCCAGACACTTGTAGAATCTATGCCAAGGTGCATTGAAGCTGTTCTGGCTCGTGGCCCAATAACCTATTATGACACTTTATGTTGGCATTTCCTTTATTTTGACAGTTACCTGTATGTGCTGTCATAGACCTAACTGTACTATTGGGTTTTGTGCAGAGGTGATGCTCCATAGTTTCAGTGAAAATAATAACTGTGTTGTTAATCAATCATATGCACCTTTGCATCCTGCCAGACACTGGCTGCCACCAATCGAAGACCATTAAGCTGCAGAACAGGAACTAGTCCAAAATGTGATAGTGGATATCAACATCCATATTATCTAACCCACTCTTTGGAAGGTTTTATGGAGTATGGAGCCTCATCCAGTTCAGTCCTACCTTGGCCAACCACTCCACTCCTCTCTTTATCACTGTTTAAAGTTTAACCATCAGCATTCGGACCCTGAACCAGCCATAAACACACAATGGCTTATCTCTGTGTCTTGAGATCAGAGTAAAAGAACATACAAAGTAGTAGAACTGGTCAGGAGCCTGTAAGACGGCTGCTATCCACTGCAGCACCATCTACTACTGTATGTGTGTGTGTGCGTGTGCGTGTGGGGGTGCGTGTGCGTATGCGTGTGTGTGTGTGTGTCAGTGTGTGTCTGTGTCCCACTATCTCCTGATCCCCAGATGTATTTGTATACTTGTCTACACACAGAGGCCAGACTGATAAGGCCTGAGTGTGTGTGGACACAGGAAGTTGGGTCAACACTCAAATAAATCAGCACTCGTTATCAATCACAAAGCGGGCAGGTGTTACGTAGTGTACAGCCACACGTATTCAAATCAACCTTACATACCTTCACCCCGCTCTCCGGAGGTCACACACACACACGCATGCGCACGCGCGCACGCACACACGCACACACACACACACACACGCACACACGCACGCACGCACACACACAAACACACTCATTGGAAGCATCAGGTAATTGAAGATGACATCATGTTGCTCTCCAAGTAGACAGTTTGGTTCATAAGACATTATGGCCTGGGAGAATGGAGAAAATATGACAGTGTTTGTAAGTGTGGTAAATTCCATGGGTTAGCAATGGCACAGTTGGATAAGTGGTTATACAGAAGTGAGGGAAAAAGTTGACCAAAAGTCATAATCATTTATGCTGAGTTTCAACACATTAGAGAATGCCAAAACCACCAATTAAGACAAATGCAAACCCAAATTCCATTCTTCAAGTCTGGGAGCTACATAATTGATATGAATTATGAAAGCCATTTGAGGGGAAGAGAAGGACAGAGAGACAGACACATGCACGACACACGCACAGGCTAATAAGTCTTCCAATGGCCAGGGAAGATACTATTCATTCTACCACCACTGTTCTTCCAGACAGTAGGGTAGAACAGCCCAGACAACAAAAGCACGGAGTAGGTGACGTGAGTGATGTCAGTGTGGGTAGATGGATAAAAACCTGGCTCCCTGGGTGTACCATGGGAAAGGAGGGTAGCCTGGAGCCTGCTACACACTGGATCACATAACCTGGAGCAGGGCCCAAGGTCATGGACAACACAGACTACAGAAACAAGAGCCCCCACGACAGGGGACCTACAGCTACGGTTACCATGAGAGACCGGGAGGGAGGCAGGGAGGGAGGGAGGGAGTAAATTAGAGATGAAAGGAGGGGAGAGAGATTGGAGAGGTGACCATATAGACAGAAGGCCCCATAACTCCTTCCCAGTTTCTCCAGCACCAGGCTTATTTATTGCTCTGTAATTTCGGTAGGTGCCAGGGGAGAGAGTAATTGATTTGACTTGGATTTCAAGCATGGTCCTGGGGGGAGATATGGAGAGGGGAAGTGAAATGTGTGTGTGTGTGCACGGGTACATATGTTGTATGACTGTGTGTGTGTGTACTGTATGTGTGCATGCATATGTGTTTGTGTACCAGAGGAGGCTGGTGAGCGGAGCTATAGGAGGACGGGCTCAATGTATTGTCTGGAATGGAATAAATGGAACGGAGTTAAACATGTGGTTTCCATACGTTCGTTGTGTTTGATACCGTTCCATTGAGTCCATTCCAGTCTTTACAATGAGTCCGTCCTCCTATAGCTCCTCACACCAGACTCCTCTGTGTGTGTGTGTGTGTGTGTGTGTGTGTGTGTGTGTGTGTGTGTGTGTGTGTGTGTGTGTGTGTGTGTGTGTGTGTGCAGTGGTTCGGGAGGGCCTGCTGCAAACTGCGCGGTGGTCTGGCCTGGCTGCTGCCTATTCACACACAGCCTGCAGTAATCCTGGCTCTGCTCTGTAGCTTCGCTCTATCAGGCAGCGTGAGCAGAGCACGGAGCTGTGACGGCGCCAGGGAGCTAAACTGAAACACTCCGACTACCTGTCTGAAACGCTGAGGAGGTTTCTAATGAGAGCGACTCCCGACCCTCGCCGTCAGGGTACAGTGGAGAGGTCACGTAACCATGATACAATCGGCCCCGCACGCTCAGAACATGTCGTGTTCTGCGTGTGAATCAGGGGCCAAAAGAAAAAAAATGCCAATAATGCAATTCAACCTAAACCTCAAGGAAACGGCTCTGGAACAGACCCCAGAAAAAGAAAGGGAGAGAGAGAGAGAGAACGAGAGACTTTCCACAGTCAAGCCAGACCTCTTTGTGAGTGGAAAAAGTTTTAATAACAGCTAAAAATTCCTATAAGAAGCCAGGCATTTTCTGAATGAAAGGTTTTGGTTAAAAAAGGCTTACATTTAAATAAATGTCTTACTTTTACTGACCAGGTTTCAGATTACAGTAGAGGGCTATATACTTGGCCACCAGTACAAATCAGTGTCTGAGAGCTGAGCACTGCAGTGTTAAAATATCAACATAAGCACCCCTATAAGAGGTATAAATATGTCAATGTTGGGCCAGGCCATTTTTATGGCACATCTGTTACTAACTGTTGGACTAGGTTAACTAAACCCAGTACTTTAACAAGCAGGAGGGACAAGCAGGGCAAGAAACGTGGTCACTCAAATAGCTCCAATGGAATTATTTAAGTGTGATTCATAATTTTAGGACTACATTTCAGTGAAACCTAATGTTTTTTTTTGTGCAACTCTAACTTCAGGCCATATTAAAGAAAAATGGAGGGAAAATGTGTTATGCAGCCAGGCAGTGGTCAGGTCAGCCAACTCTGAGGTTCCTGGCCAGCTGAAGTCCTCTTATGAAAGGTGCGAATAACAAACATAAACAGCGAATGTCACTGAGACAGGAGGTCCCTCTGCCCCTCCCTGCTCCTCCCAGGACATCACACGACTTATCTTCACATGCAGAACATTTGCATGCAGTCAACTATCTCAAACCTTGCTATATGGGGATTTTAACAAGTTTAGGCCAGATATCTTAGTTAGGGTTGTGGTACTTTAATGACAGCTAAAGCCAAATAATTTAATAGCAGCCTCGTTGGGCTAGAGTTATTCAAGGGATCAATTAATTAAATAAAAACTGGTCTGCGGTATAACAAAGTAGTTAATTTTCCCATGGTCAATGAAATTACATAGGTTACATTAGGTTATTGGGTACTCCAAAAAACTGCCCCCGCTACTACTACTGCTGCTGCTGCTGCTGCTACTGCTGCTGCTGCTGCTGCTGGTACAACTGCCCCTGCTACTACTACTACTGCTACTGCTGCTACTGCTGCTGCTGCTGCTACTGCTACTGCTGCTGCTACTGCTACTGCTGCTGCTACAACTGCCCCTGCTGCTGTTGCTGCTGCTGCTGCTGCTACTGCTGCTGCTACAACTGCCCCTGCTACTGCTACTGCTGCTGCTGCTGCTACTGCTGCTGCTACAACTGCTACTGCTACTGCTGCTGCTGCTGCTACTGCTGCTGCTACAACTGCCCCTGCTACTACTACT